>NC_062560.1:3479239-3612798 GCF_016906955.1 Phacochoerus africanus | reverse complement strand
GGGGCAGAAAGCTTTCCTGATTTCAGTTTCTTTGGATCAACCCCCAGAAGCAAATTGATGGATCATAACGTAGCTTTAGTTTAAGTTTTTCAGGAAACTCCACACTGTTTTCCGTTATGTTTGCACCAATTTGCAAACCACCAACAGTGTATGAGTGTTCATTTTCATTTATTCCTTCATAGGGTAAGGAGGGGGGAGGGAGGAGGAGGGGAGGGAGAGGGAGGAAGGAGGAAGGAAGGAAGGAGGGAAGGGGAGAAGGAAGAAGGAAAGAGAGGGAGGGGAGGGGAGGGAGGGAGGGAGGGAGGGTGGAGGGAGGGAGGGAGGGGAGGGAGGGAGGAGAGGGAGGAGAGGGGGGAAGGAAGGAAGGAAGGAAGTAGAAGGAAGAAGGAAGGAAGGGAGGAGTGAAGAGGAAGGGGTGCGGAGAGGAATGAAGTGGAAGTAAGAGGGAGGGAGGGAGGTAGGGTAGGGATGTATTTCTTTATGTAGGGCTGTAGGAGCGGTGAGGTGTCTTCTTTCGTCTGCCTTAATTGATTCAGTAATGTAATGCAGTCATTCATTACGTCATGCCTTCAGTACTTTATTATGTCGTTACTGTTTATCCTTACTGCCTTTAGTCATTGCTCGAGTCGTTATGTATATCTCACCTCCTCTTCTTCTTTCTTGATCTTCCTCACTTCCTTAGAAGGAGAAAGGAAGGAAGGAAGGAAGAAGAAAGAAAGAAAAGAAAGAAAAAGAAAGAAGAAAAGAAAGAAAGAAAGAAAGAAAGAAAGAAAGAAAGAAAGAAAGAAAGAAAGAAAGAGGAGGAAAGAGGAGGAAAGAGAGAAAGAAACAACATTAGTAGCACCCCCAGAAGCCCATCTTTGCTCCCCTTTGGGTCTGTCCTTTTCTTCCCAACTCCCAAGGGTGATGCATATATTTTTATTTTATTGTTGTTGTTGTTGCTAAAGTGTGGTTAATTTACAATGTGGTGCCAATTCCTGCTGGGCAGAAAAGTGACTTAGTTACACACGTATACACATTCTTTTTTATATCCCTTTGCTTTATGGTTTACTCCCTCTGCTCTACAGTAGAACCTCGTTGTCTGTCCTAATCTGTATGGAAAATAGAGAATGCACTTTTTATTTCTGGGTTCAGTAACACAGAAGACTACTTGGAAGAGGCTTGGCATGGATGTTAAGTGTAAGTCCATCCACCTCCATCACCACCACCACCAGGGGACCACAGTCCTTTTTTCCCCATTTAGAAGTCTCCATAACTCTACATTTCTTGGAGAAGGGTGGGTTGGTACGTTGACAATTTGATCAAGGACTTGGGGTTGAAATGGCATGCCACCTCCTTTGTTTGTCATTTCCCTTATTTTGTACACGTGTAACTGTCTCTATGATCTGTCTTTCCATCTATTCATCCACCCGTCTCTTCATCCATGCATTCATTCATTGATATCTTGATTTAGATAGATAGATAGATTTCAGATACCTAGGCAGATATAGACAGGTGATTGAAAGATAGACAGAAAGGTGGATGGATGGATGGATGGATGGATGGATGGATGGATGGATGGATGGAAAGATAGATGATAGAGAGATAAACTATAAATAAAATATTCTTTTGCTAGAAACTTTTAGCCTTTAGTTGAATATTTTAGTTATACTTCTCAGTTCATGGCTTGCTATTACCATCTTTAACCAATGGAAGGCCCACCTCTCCTGTTTTACTTTGTACCATTGATTTTTTTTGTCTTTTATTTCCATAACACAGTCTCTCTCTTCTCTGTCTGCCCTCCCAATTACATCCATTCTATTGCATTTCATTTTTACATTTTGATTTCTCCCTGGCAAGTTTACCCCCTGCTAGACATCCTCCTTCTCCCCCACCTTTGAGTAATACTCATCCATCAGCTCTCAGATCTCAAGCAACCCCTCACCTCAGTGGAGTTTCTGGTTTCTTCTCTCCATGCACACCTATTATCCCTTTATCACTCTCCAAGAATCCAATTTTTATTTCCTTCGGGGCAGTGAGACATTAAATATTTAGGTTTTCATTCCCTCTCTGACAGAGGTTTTAGGCACTAAGCTTTCCAAGCTCAGAGAATTTTCATAGCAGACCAGGAAGAAAAACAATTGTCAGTAAATTACTCTTCTTTCTAATGTGTATGTTTCTGCAAGGAGCTTATGACTCTGGGAAATGGGGGTGTGATCATTTTGAGGACGCACCCCCTGGGAAGAAGACAAATTACTCATACATAAGAGGGTTTTGTGGAGCCTGGAGGAGAAATCAAAGTTGTGGACTGTAGGTCGTACAAGCAAGGGAGGTACCTGGGGTTCCATGACTCAGTCGGAAGGAGCTGTAGAATTCTCCGTTGGCGAATGTCTATTCTCTATTCAACATGGAAGCCAATTATCTGGTAAGAATGAAGAACCAGGAGTTCCTGTTGTGCCTCAATGGGTTAAAAATCCAACATAGTGTCTGTGAGGGTGTGCGTTCCATCTCCTGCCTTGCTCAGTGGGCGAAGGATCTGGCATTGCCATGAGCTGAAGTGTGGGTTGCATATGTGACTCAGATCCATTGCCACTGTAGCGGTGGTGTAGGCTGACAGCATCCGCTCCAATTCGACCCCTTAGCCCGGAGCTTCCATATACCACAGGTGCAGCCCTAAAAAGGAGGGAAAAAAAGAAAATGAAGAGCCATATGGACAAGAGAAGGAACACCAAAGAAACAACCCCCCCTCCCCCCCGCCCCCCGACACATGGCATATCCATGGAAATGGTGCACCAGATGGAGGTTAATTTCCTCCCTGACTTGAAATGGGCTCTCTGCATTAGGAGGTCAGGTGACCTGCAAACACAACCACCACATATCCTCCTCAGTTTATCCAGGACTAAGCTGTAGGAGACATTGTATCCACTGGCATTCCTCCAGGTTTGATTGCAATGGTGCACACTCACTCACTCCCCTGGGCTTCCTGAGGACAGCAAGCTGCTGTGTATCACTGCAGTGCTGGAGCCTTGAGGACATATAAAGCAATGTTGGGTGATGGGATGGATTGCAGGAGGCATAAGTCTTGAGACACCTGCATGGGCGTGAATAATGCAGCAGGGTGGATAGGCTGAATTCCAATGCAAGGAAACCAGAAAGGGTTCTGTAAGCTCTCTCTTCTCAACCATTTATTCTGATATCCAGTGCCAACAGGAACCTCACCATGGGTGTAAACACTCAGTTTGTATTCGGGTTTGACCCATTCGGGGGGGGGGGGGGGGGTCCTGTCTTAGCTACCTGGTTCTTTTCCAGAAGCTGTAATCTTTACCCAAATAGCATTGTCAGTCTTTTTTTTTTTAATTATTACTATTATTAAGTATAGTTGATTTACAGTGTTGTGTCAGTTTCTGCTGTACAGCAAATTGACACTCACGCATATACACACATTCCCTTTCTCATATTTTTTTCCACCCTGGTCTATCCCAAGAGACTGGATAGAGTTCCCTGTGCTGGACAGCAGGACCTCATTACTGATCCATTCTCAATGTCATAGTTTGCATCTACGAACCCCAAACTCCCCGTCCATCCCACTCCCTCTCCCTCCCCCTTGGCATCCATAGGTGTGTTCTCGATATCTGTGAGTCTCTTTCCATTCTGTAGATTGATTCATTTGTGCCCTATTTTAGATTTCACATATAAGTGATATCATATGGTATTTGTATTTCTCTTTCTGACTTACTCCACTTACTATAATAATCTCTGTTTGCATCCATGTTACTGCAAATGACATTATTTTGTTCTTTTTGATGGCTGAGTAATATTCCAATGTATATATGTACCACATCTTCTTTATCCATTCCACTGTCAATGAACATTGAGGTTGTTTCCATGTCTTGGCTATTGTGACTAGTGCTGCAGTAAACATACGGATACATGTATCTTTTGTGTGGTTTTTTGTTTGTTTGTTTTTGTCCTTTTGTCTTCTCTAGGGCCACACCCACAGCACATGGACGTTTCCAGGCTAGGGGTCGAATGGGAGCTGCAGCTGCAGGCCTACACCAGAGCCACAGCAATGTGGGGTTTGACCCACACCACAGCCCACAGCGATGGCGGATCCTCAGCCCACTGAGTGAGGCCAGGGATCAAACCCAAGACCTCATGGTTCCTAGTCGGATTCGTTAACCACTGAGCCACGACAGGAACTCTGCATGTATCTTTTGAATTGTAGTTTTGTTTGGATATATGCCCAGGAGAGGGATTGCTGGATTCTACGGTAGTTCTTTGCTCGGTTTTCGGAGGAACCTCCATACTGTTCTCCATAGTGGCTGTACTAATTTACCTTCCCACCAACAGTGTAAGAGGGTTCCCTTTTCTCCACACCCTCTCTAGCATGTGTTATTTGTAGACTGGTTAATCATGGCCATTCTGACTGGTGTGAGGTGATACCTCATTGTGGTTTTGATGTGCATGATATGGGCTATCATCTACCCAACATCCCCGGCACTGTATCAATTTGCTTTTATTAAGGCTCCCTGATTCTTTAGGCTGTAACTGTTTTTGTGTGCTGGAGCTTTTGAAACAAAGTAACCCCAGGCTGCATGCCTTAAAGGACAGACATTTATTCTGCACCTTCAGTCATAAGATATTCCTAAGAGATATGAACTTCCTGTTTATCACATCGAAGCACCCAAAGACCCAATTCCCTGGCTGGCATCATTTCCTAGGCAAGAATTTTGGGGGTCACTGCAGGACACGGGCTCCGGAGGGCAGGAAATGAATCCAGGGGAGATGTAAATAGATCAGATCTTTGTCCTTCTCTGGCTACACTCCTTTTTTTTTTTCTCTACCACCAGCTATAAATTCCCATAGCATCCAAAGACAGTAAAAATTAATTTCCATTTAAATTCTTTCCATTTTGAGATTTTCATTTACTACAAGAGCTGGTGGACAGAAAACAGGACATTGAAAAGGCTACCATGCTTTTCACTCAGTGAATCCTAACAGAAGGAACACTGGTCATTTCAGACGATGGAGAAGGGAGAAGGGAGACATTGAAAGCAGGAGTTTGAGGCCCTCTGCTCGGTGCTTCTGATTCTTCCTCCACCTGCATTCTAGGATGCTCCTGCACTGTTGAAAGAAAAGTAAAAGGAGAGATGGGAGTGTTGAGAAGAAAGAATTCCCTTTGGGGAGTTCTGTCGTGACTCAGCAACTAGTATCCACGAGGATGCAAGTTCAATCCCTGCCCTTGCTCAGTGGGTTAAAGGATCAGGTGTTCCTTTAAGCTGCCATGTAAGTTGCAGATATGGCTCAGATCTGGTGTTAGTGTGACTGGGGTGTAGACCAGGAGCGGTAGCTCTGATTTGACCCCTAGCCTGGGAACTTCCATATGCTGCAGGTGTGGCAATAAGAAGACATTTAAAAAAAAAAAATTTTTGAAGAGATGGATTAGTGGCACAGGCTACACTAGGGATAAACCTTGAAATATTAGGCTAATTTAAGAAAACCAGTCACAAAGACCCCATGTTGTATGAGTCCATTTATAGAAAATATGCAGAATAGGCAGATTAATGGAGGCAAGTGGGTTAGTGGTTTTCAGGAACTGAGAGGCAGAACGGAACAAGGTGGCAACTAATGGATACAGGATTTCCTTTCTTTTTATTTCTTTTGGAGTCCTGAAAACATTCTAAAATGGATTGTGGCAAGGGTGGCACAGCGCTGTGAATAAACTAAAAGACATTAAATCAGAGCAGGGGGGGAGTTTTTTGTTTTGCTTTTTCGGCCACACTCACGTTGTATGATATTGGAATTTAATCTTATTTTTTTTAAGATACATACTTCATATTTGATATTTTTAAAGAAAGAGCCTTACGTATAGTCTCCTACCCCCACCCCATGTATTCTTTTGAGGGGGGGGGAGTTTTTAGGGCCACACCTGCCGCATATGGAAGTTCCAGGCTAGGGGTAGAATTGGAGCTGTAGCCTACGCCACAGCCACAGCAACTTCAGATCCGAGCCGCGTCTGTGACCTACATCACAGCTCACAGCAACGCTGGATCCTTAACCCACTGAGTGAGGCCAGGGATCGAACCTGCGTCCTCATGGATACGAGTCAGACTCCTTTCTGCTGAGCCACGATGGGAACTCCCCCACCTCCCCCCCGCCGTGTATTCTATTTCGTCTCCCACTTCCCACACTTCTAAAGTCTGAAAAAGCAAGGATCTCCATAGCAATCCCTTTCTGAAGATGCCCAGGGTTATAAGGATATTATTTTGATTTGATTCAAGAAAATCAATTTCCTATCATATCTCCCTTAGTCCAGTGTGATCCATGGATGATACCCCCAGAGAGCTCCAAACTATATATTCTCCTGAACAGGACTTAAGTTCTTTTTTGAAAACATTATTATTTATATTGATGAGTCTATTCCAACATAGTATTTTGGTGAGATCTGTCTCAGGGTTTCAGTCTCCTCAAAGGAGAAAATATTGCAGGGTTTTTCCTACCTGGTTCTTCCAGGGATATGATAGATGATTCACATGGAAAGAGGAAAAAGAAAAAGGAAACCAATAATTAGCAGCTTTATTCTCCATCAGAACGCCAAACTAAAATCGGTGAGGGTCTTGAAGACCTGAGCTATAAGAAAACACAGCTGGTGTGATGCACAGAACACATTTATTGAGAAAATACAGCCTGGAGTTCCCTAGCGGCTCAGCAGGCTAAGGACCCGGTGTTGTCATCACAGCGGTTCAGGCCCCTGCTCTGGCACAGGTTCTATCCCTGGCCCTGGAACTTCCACCAAAAAAATACTCTTTTGAGAAAGCTCAGCTATGGCTGAAACTTGGTCTCTGTCCACTGGTGCCAAATAGAAACACAGAGACAGTTTTGGGTGAAGGAGGAAAAAAATAGCTTTAGTTGGTTTGCCAGGCAAAGGGGGCCACAGCAGGCTCATGCCTTAAAGACTGTACCCTCCTTTGGGGAAGAACTGCAGGGAGTTTTATGGTCTCAAAGGAGAAAGACAGGGTTTCAGATAAGAATCAAGGTTGGGGGAATCTTTGTCATGGAAGCTGGTGTCAGGCCATCTCAGCCTGACCTGGGTGGTGGTCTGCTGGGTTATTGCCTAGAATGGCAGTACCTGTGAAAAGGGCATATTGATCAGAGATGAGAACAAACCAGGGAAGTTCCTGAGAAACATCATGTGCTCATCATCTTCCACCCACAGGCCACTGAGCTCAGGGTGTCTGATCTTGAGCTCACAGGTGATGTGTTTAGGGTGTCGTTAAGCCAGGGGGAAGCAGAAGGAAGGGCTCCATGCTCTTCAATTCCAAAGTCCTCATTTCTAGAAGAAGTATAAGGAATATCCCTTTTCTCTTAGGTGTATAAGATGCCTGCATCATTATGTGTATCCCTTGAGAGGGAACCAGGATCCCGACCCAAGGCAGTGCTGTTGTGTTTTGATGGCTCCTCCCTGGTCTCTGCCTCCCCTCCCTTCCCTGATCAGCACCTGTCTGAACCTGCCCCTCGGAGCTCAGGGAAAGTCCTGGAGGCTGAAGGAGGTCCATTTCCTAAAAAGAAGCAATGGGGGACACAGAGGCTTGTGTGCCCAGGAGCCCCACTGGGCCCTCCTCAGTTACACAGGCATCCTGAGGGTACCCTCCCTGGCAGAGGTGTGAAGCCCTAAAGCTGGTACCAGAAGCAGCAGCGTGTGGACAGGTGGCACAGCCCCTCAGTCTCTGCTCACTGACCCCAGCTTCTCCAGGAGCATCAACAGCCCCCACCCTCATGACCCACCTCCCCGCAGGGTCACACCCACAGCCACCCCATCCCATATCCCGCCTCCACGCTCACGCCCCTCCCCACTCCACCACCCCCAGCCTTGGAAAACGCCCAATTTCTCCTCTTCCACCAGGTCCTGCTTGCACGGACTCCGCTCTTAGCTGAGATTCCACTGCCATCACCCACGTCACTGTTTTCCCTATATATTCAAGATGGCTTTCATTCCGCTGCTGTTTCATTTTCCTACTGGGGGTGGGGGGGAATCATAATTTACACTCCTACCCACAAATGCATGCACACACATCAGTTTCTAACATGAAAGGATCTTGGAATGATTTGAAAGAGCCCCATTAGGTCTTACAGAAAAATACCATTTGTCTTCCTCCTGGCATGTATTTGCTATTGGAGAAATCTGGCCTCATTAATCATAAATGATTTTGGTAGAGACGTGTTAGGATTCCTGATGCCAAATCCATCAGATAATGCTTTAAAAATTTTCACTCATCAAGGACCTCATTAACTTCTCGTACTAGCTATCTTTTATTCTTCTTTCCACGATACCAATTCTTTCCTTAAATTTCCCTCAAAAACATAATTCTCTGTTATCCATCAGGGGAAAAAAAAGTATTTTCCTGGCGTATTTGGTTGAGTTGTTGTCATGTTTTATTTCTGCACTTTCATTTCCACATCGTCAATCACTCCCAAAAAGCAGTTGGTGACACTGACTATTAAACAGACATATTCAAATGTCTACTCTCCCCACTACATGCTTCTCAAATTTTCCCAACCTGATACTTACTCTTCTCATCCAGACAACCAGTACACAGAATCTAAAATTCATCACCATAATCTTTATAATATAAAATAAAGGTATTGGGTTACAGGGGGAAAAAGGTAACAAAACTGACAGCACTAATGGCCTGAACCCAGCCTAAACCCAGACTGGGACTTGAACCCATGTTTGACATTAGAATCACTTACCCTATGTCTGGACTCACTGAGGTTCAGGTTCTTCATGTCTTCGTGCAGAAGGAATTCAGTGAGAGACAAAGGGACAGGCAAGAAATAGATGTATTAGGATAGGACGCTTGTTAGAGATGCAAGTGGACAGGCATGGAAGCTCTGTCCCAAGGATCGAATGAGCTACAGTTTTACCCTCCAAGGGGTGTGGGGGTGGGAAAAGCCCATTTCTTCCTTTCTGGGAGGAGTAGCTCCTCCATAGTATCTGGTAAGGTGTGTACTCAAATCAGCCAAAGGGTGATCCTCAAATTCCAGCCTTTGGTCTGAATCCGAATGCAGGGCTCCCCCTACCCACCACCCAACAACCTGAGGCAATTCTGCACTAGTCAAGCAAGCCTGTCTGGTGCTGACGGCTTTCTTGAGCGATTTATGATCCTACAGGGATCTCCCAACATCTCCTAGGTTTCTCTCTCTATCTATGGTCCCTTATTGGGGCTTCTACAACCACCTGTGCCAACGCCATCCCTATCCATAGTACTGAATGAAATATGAGTTGATAGATGTGTAAAATCTGGCAAAATTGTCAAAAATATACTAAGATAATTTAGTATCCACTAAAGTGGGGAACTGAACCTTTCTTCAGACAAAATACAAGATGGATTTTTCCCGCCCATTGATTCATTTTAAAATATTTGGAACGTGCCAATTACATGCATGGAATTTGATGAAATAAAGAACAAGCCTGTTAAAAAAAAGTTTTCATTCTGAGACGATATCTGTCTATGTAGGACTGGGTCACTTTGCTGTACAGCAGAAATTGGCACAACGCAGTAAATCACCTCTCATAAACAATAAGAGAAAATAAAAACGTTTACTTTCTTTTTTTTTTATTTTCCCACTGTACAGCAAGGGGATCAAGTTATCCTTACATGTATACATTACAATTACATTTTTCCCCCCATCCTTTGTTCTGTTGCAACATGAGTATCTAGACAAAGTTCTCAATGCTACTCAGCAGGATCTCCTTGTACATTTACTTTCTTGATACACACTCTGAAGCAGCTTGTGTAACATGTCAAGTGTCTGTTACATTACATAAAATTGACAGGAGAGAACAGACACTTGGATGTTTTTAAGAGTCTCGTTGACACAATCCTCAAATATTAGATGATAATATTTACAGATCATCTGTTATCATTTGGACGAGTTTCGTTTTCCTTGAAAATTATTTCATCTTGGAGTTCCTGTCATGGCTCACTGGGTTAAGAACTCGACGAGTGTGCATGAAAATGGGGGTTCAATCCTTGGCCTCGCTCAGTGGGATAAGGATCCGGCGTTGCCATCAGCTGCAGTGTAGGTCACAGACGTGGCTCAGATGCCGCGTTGCTGTGGCTGTGGCTGTGGCTGGCAGCTTCAGCTCCGCTTCAACCCCTACGCTGGGAACCTCCGTATGCCACAGGTGCAGCCATTAAAAAAAAAAATGAAAATTCTTTCCTCTAGATTTCATAGATTTTATATATCCTGCCTCAATTAATGTATACATTTTAAAATTCAATTCCTTCTGCTTTCTTCTGCAGTCTGTTTTCTGACATCTTTCCTGCTTTTCGGTGACCATTTCTGCCTTGAATTTCCATGAGCAGTCTGCATACAGTTTTCTTTTCAAGCTGCTGACCTTGTGTTACACCTGCATCAACCCATGCTTTCAGTGATCTCTATGGAACCAAAAGGAACATGAGTGAGAATGGCTGTACCCCTGCATCATTTTGGCTGCGTTAAAGAGTGAACTTGATTATGTTGCCACAATTGAATGTCTCCTCTGTACAATCACTGATATTTCCACATCTTTGGCAGCAGCAGAAGCTCACCTGCCATCCTTCTTGACACTTTCTGCTCTGCTTGAGAACAAAATAACGAGGTCTTTTTCTTTGCTTTAAAAAAAAATTATTTCTTATTACAGTTGATTTACAGTGTTCTGTCAATTTCTGCTGTACAGCCAAGTAACCCAGTCATACATAGATGTACATTCTTTTTTCCCACATTCTCCTCCATCACGTTCCATCCCAAGTGATTGGATAGAGTTCCCTGTGCTGTACAGCAGGACCTCATGGCTTATCCACTCTCAGTGCAAGAGTTTGCATTTCCTCACCCCAAAGAATTGATTTCTTTTGTTCCAAAGGCACAAACATCAGTTTTTTCTAGAACATCTTAGTATCCGGTAATTTACAAATGTTGTTACTGAAAATAGAGCTGACACTTCCTCTTTTTTTTATGTTGCCCTTTTTTTAAAAAAATTTCCCCCCGGCTATATTTTTTTATTACTCAATGAATTTATTACATTTGTAGGTGTACAATGATCATAACAATCCAGTTTTATAGGATTTCCATCCCACACCCCCAGCGCATCCCCCCACCCCCCAAAACTGTCTCCTTTAGAGACCATCAGTTTTTCAAAGTCTGGGTCACTTTCTGTTCTGCAAAGAAGGTCATTGTGTCCTTTTTTCAGATTCCACATGTCAGTGAAAGCATTTGATGTTGGTGTCTCCTTGTATGGCTGACTTCCCTTAGCATGATAATTTCTAGATCCATCCATGTTGCTAAAAATGCTGGTATTTCGTTCCTTTCAATGGCTGAGTAATATTCCATTGTGTATATGGACCACCTCTTCTTGAGCCACTCCTCTGTCGATGGACATTTAGGTTGTTTCCGTGTCTTGGCTATTGCAAATAGTGCTGCAGTGAACATTGGAGTACATGTGTCTTTGCACGTCATGGTTTTGTCTGAATAGATGTCCAGGAGTGGGATTGCTGGATCAAATGGTAGTTCTAGTTTTAGTTTTCTGAGGCATCTCCATACTGTTTTCCACAGTGGTTGCACCAATTTACAATCCCACCAACAGTGTAATAGGGTTCCTTTTTCTCCACACCCTGTCCAGCACTTATTGTTTGTAGACTTTTTTGAGGGTGGCCATTCTGGCTGGTGTTAGGTGGTACCTCCTAGTGGTTTTGATTTGCCTTTCTCTAATTATGAATGATGTGGGACATCTTTTCATGTGTGTTTTGGTCATCTGTATGTCTTCTTTGGAGAATTATCTGTTTAGATCTTCTGCCCATTTTTTGATGGGGTTGTTTGGTTTTTTGGTATGGAGCTGCAAAAAGTTTTTGTAAATTTTGGAGATGAATCCCTTGTCCGTTGATTCATTTGCGAAGATGTTCTCCCATTCAGTGGGATGTCTTTTCTTTGTGTTGAGGGTTTCCTTTGCTGTGCAGAAACTTTGAAGTTTAATTAGGTTCCATTTTTGTTTTTAT
Source organism: Phacochoerus africanus (assembly GCF_016906955.1). Classification (NCBI taxonomy): domain Eukaryota; kingdom Metazoa; phylum Chordata; class Mammalia; order Artiodactyla; family Suidae; genus Phacochoerus; species Phacochoerus africanus. The sequence goes on along the minus strand of NC_062560.1, from coordinate 3,600,784 downwards.
TGTCATTACTCTAAAAGAGGTGGATCTGAGAAGATGTTGCTATTGTTTATGTCAGAGTGTTTGGCCTGTTTTCCTGTAAGAGTTTCATAGGGTCAGGTCTCATATCTAGGTCTTTAATCCATTTGGAGTTTATTTTTGTGTATGGTGTTAGGAAGTGTTCTAATTTCATTCTCTTCCATGTGACTGTCCAGTTTTTCCAGCACCATTTATTGAATAAGCTGTCCTTTCTCCATTGTATATTCTCGCTTCCTTTGTCATAGATGAGTTGGCTGCAGGTGCGTGGGTTTAATTCTGGACTTTCTATCCTGTTCCACTGATCTCTATGTCTGTCTTTGTGCCAGTACCATATGGTTTTGATGACTGTTGCTTTGTAGTAGAGTCCAAAGACCGGAAGCCTGATTCCTCCAGCTCCATTTCTCTTTTTCAGGATGTCTTTGGCTATTTTGGGTCTTTTGTGCTTCCAAACAAACTTTACAATATTTTGTTCAAGTTCTCTGAAAAATGTCCTTGGTAATTTGATAGGGATTGCATTGAATCTGTAGATTGCCTTAGGTAGTATAGTCATTTGGATAATATTGCCTCTTCCAATCCAAGAGCATAGTATGTCTTTCCATCTATTTGTGTCATCTTTGTTTTCTTTCATCCATGTCTTATACTTTTCAGAGTACAGGTCTTTTGTCTCTTTAGGTAGGTTTACTCCTAGGTATTTTATTCTTTTGGCTGCAATGGTAAACATGATTGCTTCCCTAATTTCTCTTTCTGCTCTTTCATTGTTAGTATATAGAAATACCATCACTTTCTGTGTATTAATTTTGTCTCCTGCCACTTTGCCAAATTCATGGATGAGCTCTAACAGTTTTCTGGTAGAGTGTTTAGGATTCTCTAGGTATAGTATCACATCATCTGCAAGTAGGGATAGTTTGACTTCTTCCTTTCCAATTTTGGATTCCTATTATCTCATTTACTTCTCTAATTGCTGTGGCTAGGACTTCCAAAACTATGTTGAAGCGTAGTGGTGAGAGTGGGTATCCTTGTCTCGTTCCTGATCTCAGTGGGAATTCTTTCAGCTTTTCAGCATTGAGAATGATGTTCGCTGTGGGTTTGTCATATATGGCCTTTATGATGTGGAGGTAGGTTCCCTTTATGCCCACTTTCTGAAGGGTTTTTATCAGAAATGGGTGTTGGATTTTGTCAAAGGCTTTTTCCGTGTCTATGGAGAGGATCATATGGTTTTTATTCTTCAGTTTGTTCATGTGGTGTGTCCCACTGACGGATTTGTGGATATTGGTGAACACTTGCATCCCTGGGATAAATCCCACTTGATCATGATGTACAATCCTTTTAATGGATTGTTGGATTCTTTTTGCTAATATTCTGTTGAGAAATTTTGCATCTACGTTCATCAGTAAAATTTGGCCTGTAGTTTTCTTTTTTTGTGGTATCTTTGTCTGGTTTTGGTATCAGGGTGATGGTGGCCTCATAGAATGAGTTTGGGAGTGCCCCTTCCTATGTGATTTTTTGAAGCAGTTTCAGAAGGAGAGGTGTTAGCTCTTCTCTAAATGTTTGATAGAATTCACCTGTGAAGCCATCTGGTCCTAGACTTTTGTTTGCTGTAAGTTTTTAAATCACAATTTCGATTTCATTTCTTGTGGTGGGTCCGTTCATCTTTTTTATTTCATCTTGGTTTAGTCTTGGAAGATTGTACTTTTCTAAGAATTTGTCCATTTCTTCTAGATTTTCCATTTTATTGGCATATAGTTGCATATAGTAGTCTCTTAGGATCCTTTGTATTCCTGTGGTGTCCGTTGTTACTTCTCCTTTTCCATTTCTAATTTTATTGATTTGAGTCCTCTCTCTTTTTTGCTTGATACGTCTGGCTAGGGCTTTATCAATTTTGTTGATCTTTTCAAAGAACCAGCTTTTTGTTTCATTGATCTTTTCTCTGGTTTTCTTTGTTTCTATTTCATTGATTTCTGCTCTCATCTTTATGATTTCTTTCCTTCTACTACCTTGAGGTCTTGTCTGTTCTCTCTCGAGCTGCTTTAGATGTAAAGTTAGCTTGTTTATTTGAGCTTATGCTTGTTTCCTGAGGTGGGTTTTATTGATATAAACTTTCCTCTTAGAATGGCTTTTGCTGCATCCCGTGGGTTTTGGAGTGTCCTGTCTTTGTTGTCATTTGCTTCTAGGTATTTTTTAATTTCCTCTTTGATTTTTTCAGTGATTCATTGATTGTTTAGTAGCATGTTGTTTAGTCTCCACGTGTTTGTGTTTTTTTCTTGTTGTTGATGTCCAGTTGTATAGCATTGTGGTCAGAAAAGATGCTTGATATGATTTCAATTTTCTTAATGTTACTGAAGTTTGACTTGTAGCCCAGGATGTGACCAATCTTAGAGAATGTTCCATGTGCACCTGAGAAGAATGTGTATTCTGTTGCTTTTGAATGGAATGTCCTATAAATATCTATTAAGTCCATGTGGTTTAATGCTTCATTCAGGCCTGTGTTTCCTTATTTATTTTCTGTCTGGTTTACCTGTCCATTGCTGTAAGTGGGGTGTTCAAGTCCCCTCCATGATTGTGTTATTGTCAATTTCTCCTTTTAAGGTTGTTAGCAATTGCCTTATATATTGTGGTGAACCCCTATTGGGTGCATAGATACTTAAAGTTGTTATATCTTCTTCTTGGATTGAGCCTTTGATCATTAGGTAGTGACCTTCCTTGTCCCTTAAAATAGTCTTCATTTTAAAGTCTATTTCGTCTGATATGAGTATTGCTACCCAGCTTTCTTTTGATCCCTGTTTTCATGGAATATTTTCTTCCATCCTCTCACTTTGAATTTGTATGTGTTCCTAGAAGTGAAGTGGGTCTCTTGAAGACAGCATATATATGGATCTTGTCTTTGTATCCATTCATCCAGTCTGTGTCTCTTGGTTGGGGCATTTTTCCACTAAGGTAATTATTGATATGTATGTTCTTATTGCCATTTTATTAATTGCTTTGGATTTGTTTTTGTTGCTCTTTTTTCTTCCCTTCTTCCCTTGTTCTCTCCTCTTCTGGTTTGATGACTGTTTTTAGTGTTGTATTTGACTAGATTTTTCTTTGTTTGTGTATCAACTGTAGATTTTTGGTTTTCAGTTATTCTGAAGTTTTGATATGAGATTGTTTTAAGTTGTTGGTCTCTTAATTGCAAGTGCATCTCCAATGTCCTGCATCTGTATCCTCCTCCTTCTAATGATTTCTGATTTTGGTGGCATAGTTGTCCATGGATGGTTTCATATCTTTACTGTTTATATACCTTTACTGGTAAGCCTTGTCATTTGTGGTATTTTTGTTTCTGGTCGAGACCTTTTCTTTTCTGCCTAGAGAAGTTCCTTTAGTATTTGTCATAAGGCTGGTTTAGTGTTGATGAATTCTCTCAACTTTTGCTTATCTGTGAAGCTTTTGATTTCTCCTTCAAATCTGAATGAGAGCCTTGCTGGTTAAAGTAATCTTGGTTGGAGGATTTTTCCTTTCATCACTTGTTAAGTATATCATGCCACTCCCTTCTGGCCTGCAGAGTTTCTGCTGAAAAATCTGCCAATAACCTTATTGGGGTTCCCTTGTACATTACTTGTTTCTTTTCTGCAGCTGCTTTCAAGATTTTCTCTTTGTCTTTAATTCCAGTCAGTTTGATTACTATGTGTCTCGGGGTGTTCCTCCTTGGGTTTATTTTATATGGTACTTGTTGTGCTTCCTGGATTTGAGTGAGTGGTTCCTTTCCCATGTTGCTGAAGTTTTCAGCTATTATCTCTTGGAATATTTTTTTCTGTCCCCTTCTCTCTCTCTTCTCCTTTTGGCACCCCTATAATATGGATGTTGGTGCATTGAACATTGTCCCAGAGTTCTCTGAGACTCTCTTCATTTGTTTTCAATCTTTTTTCTCTTTTCTGTTCTTCATCCGTAATTCCCACTAATCTGTCCTCCACCTTGCTTATTCATTTTTCTGCCTCCTGTATTCTGATGTTGGCTGCTTGTAGTAAATTTTTTATTTCTGTGATTGTATTTTGCATCTCTTCTTGTTAAAGTTTTATATCTTGTATCTCTTTGGTCAGTGTTTCCTGTAAGTTATCCATCTTTGCCTCCAGTTTATTTCCAATGCCCTCAGCATCAACAGTCTAAAGTCTTTTTCCGGAGTTCCCATCATGGTGCAGTGTTTAATAAATCTGACTAGGAACGATGAGATTGCGGGTTCAATCCCTGGCCTTGCTCAGTGGGTTAACGATCCACCATTGCCGTGAGCTGTGGTGTAGGTCACAGATGTGGCTCGGATCCCACGTTGCTGTGGCTCTGGCGTAGGCTGGCAGCTACAGCTCCGATTCAACCCCTAGCCTGGGAACCTCCGTATGCTATGGGAACGCTCCGTATGTGGTAGCGCCCCAATAAATGGCAAAAAAAAGACAAAAAATATATAAATAAATAAAAATAAATAAATAAATAAATAAATAAATAAAGTCTTTTTCCTGGAGGCTGAGAATCTCCTCATGGCTTAGCTGATTTTCTGGGGTTTTTCCTTTCTCCCTCATCTGAGTTATAGTTCTCTGTCTTTTCATTTTTACAGGTTTTTGGTGTGGTGACCTTTTTACAGATAATAGAGTTGTAGCCTCTCTTCCTTCTAGTGTCTGCCCCCCTTGTGGCTGAAGTCGGTATGGGGGGCTTGCTGTAGGCTTCCTGATGGGGGGTGGGGGGGGTGATGCCTGCCCACTGGTAGGTGGAGCTGATTCCTATCCCTCTGGTGGGTGGGGTTTAGTCTCTGGATGGGATTAGAGGTGGCTGTGTGCCTGGGGGGTATTTAGGCAGCCTGTTTACTGAGGGATGGGGCTGTAATCCCACCTGGATTATTGTTTGCCCTGGGGCTTATCAGTGCTGATGGGTGGGGCCAGATTTTCCTAAAATGGCCACCTCCAGAGAAAGGCTGCTGAATATTCCCAAGAGCTTTGCCTCCAATGTCCTTCCCCCGCAACAAGCCACATTCACCCCTGTTTTCCCAGGAGGTCCTCCAAGAACTGCAGTCAGGTTTGATCCAGATTCCTATGGAGACTTTGCTTTGCCCTGGGACCCAGTGCACGTGAACGTCTGTGTGCGCCTTTTAAGAATGGGGTCTCTGTTTCCCCCAGTCCTGTGGAGCTCCTGTGCACAAGCCCCACTGGCCTCCAATGCCAGATGCTCCAGGAGCTCTTTCTCCCGGTGCCAGATCCCCCACATGTGGGAGTTTGATGTGGGGCTCAGAACTCTCACTCCTGTAGGTGAGTCTCTGTGAACCATTTCGTTTCCAGTCTGTGGGGCTTCCCACCTGGAGGTATGGGGTTGTTTACATCATGTAATCATCCCTCCTACCTCTTGATGTGGCCTCCTCTTTGTCTTCTGGAGTAGGACATCTTTTTGAAGGTTTTCGGTTCATTTCTGTGAAGATTGCTCAGCCTTTAGTTGTGAATTTTGTTGTTTTTAGGAGAGAAGTTGAGCTCCAGTCCTTCTATTCCTCCATCTTAATCCCATTCTGACGCTTCCTCTTTAAAATACTGACTTCATGTTCAACAACAGGCCAGTTCATTCATATGGAGACACTCTTACTAGCTGGGGTGGCCATAAAAAATACCTTAGGTGGGAAAGCTTAAACAACAAACATTGATTCCTCATGATTTGCTTTGGGAGGCTGGACCTCTGGGATCATGATGCCAGGAGACTCCTATTCTGGTGAGGAGAGAAGCTGCCTTCCCATGGTGGGAAAGAAAGCTCGTCTCCTGTGGTCTCTTCTTAGGAGGTCCCTAGCCCCACCCTCATCACCTTGTCTGACTTTCATCACCTCCTGAGACCATCCCCCGCTGGAGGTTGGAGATTCAACACAAGGAATTTAGGAAATTCGAAAAATGCACTCTGTAAAGGAGACCGAAAACACAAGCCTTGATCAGGATTGTGTTTTTCGAAATTGTCATTTCTGCATCTTTATCATTTCTTAGGGTTCCACCTTTGCTGTTTATGCTGGACCTCCCCCAAAAGGGCATGTGAAACTTAACTTGAACATTTCTTTTCCCTCTTTTTTTTTTTCTTTTTATGGCTGCACCTGGGGCATATGATAGTTCCCCAGCTAGGAGTTGAATCAGAACTGCAGCTACCAGCCTACACCACAGCCACAGCAATGCTGGATCCAAGCCACATCTGTGACCTACACCACAGCTCATGGCAACACCAGAAACGTACCCCACTGAGCGAAGCTGGGAATTGAACCTGCGTCCTCTCGGACACTACGTTGGCTTCTTAACCTGCTGAGCCTGCAGCTGCAGCTCTGATTTGATCCCCTCTGCCCAGGAACTTCCATGTGCCCTGGGTATGGCAAGAAAAAGAAAAGCAAACAAACAAAAACTGCAGTTACTCCTACAGAGACTTAGAGCGTGGAGGGAACTCCTTATCCAAAATTGACAGTCAGGAGTTTCCTTGTGGTGCAGCTGGTTAAGGACCCAGAAGTGTCACTACAGTGGCTCTGGTCTCTGCTGTGTCACAGGTTCCACCGTGGCCAGGGAATTTCTGCATGGTGTGGGTGCAGAAAAAAAAAAGTTCTCATGTAGTTCCCTGGTGGCCTAGCAGTTAAGGATTCAGCTTTGTCACTGCAGTGGTGAGGGTTTCAATCCCTAGACCAGGAACTTCCTCATGTCGTGGGCACAGCCAAAAAAAAACAAAAAAAAAACACCAAAAAGCAACAGTGACAGTCACCCAGCAAAAGAAGACTGGTTTTTCACTTTCGCAGTTAATTTTGTGTTCATCTGACAATCAGAGAAGTTCTTCTCCCTGGAGCGGGTGTGTGCCTGCTTTGTTTGCCTTCCCAGACGTGAACGTTTCATCATCTGTGCTTAAACTTTGCAGTTGATTCCTATCAACTTTGAAGGAATTCAGAGTCATTTCGCGATGGCTCCACGCAAACCTGGCATGGCGTCCTAGTCACAGAGATTTGGATGTGGGGAAAATCTCATCCCGCCTTCCTCCTGTCCGCCTCTCGCTCACGATTTTATGATTTCTCATTTTTCGAGTGATCCTACACACTCGTGAATAATATCTGTAAACCTCTCTCATAATATGTCATCTTTGAAACACTCACTTCCTGTGTGAAGAGGGATCACAAGACGTTATTTCAGCTTCTCCCCGACGCTCTCCACATCCACTTCTGCTTTGGATGAATGTCCTTACAGCCCTATTTTGCGTTTAGAGAGCAAATAAATTACGCCTGACAAACACCTGCCTCTGTGTTTTTTACCATGACGGAGACACTGAATATGGATTTAATATTCATCCAGTTGACTGGCGGGATGTGGGTCCCCCCCCCCTTTTTTTTTTTTGCCAGAAGGGCTCTTTTATGTTTTCAAAGATCTTCTGTGTTTGGAAGGATCTTTCTCTGACATGGGCAGGGCGGGAGGTTCCGAAATGCTTGCATCTTGCTTGCGTGCCCCAAGCATTTCGGCATTTTTCCCTTTTAGGTCCCAATATCACGGATAAGAAGTTGTGCATCTGGAATTTCTTATCAAATGATTACGAGTTATGCCCAAATCCAGCTTCTTTTCTAACCTGAACCGCTGTTGTTTTTTGGATCTTAGATATTTGGAATGGGAGCTTTCTTTATTTCGTGTCGCTTAGCATATAGAACTCCAGCTCTAACTCCTGCTCTGAGGCCTATTGTTCTCAATATTTTTTGAATAATGATGTTTATTTTTTCCATTATAGCTGGTTTACAGTGTTCTGTCAATTTTCTACTGTACAGCAAGGTGACCCAGTTACACAGACATGTATACATTCTTTTTTCTGACATCATCAGGCTCCATCATAAGTGACGAAGACATAGTTCCCACTGCTACACAGCAGGGTCTCGTTGCTCATGCTTTCCAAAGGCAATAGTCTGCATCTATGAACACCAAATTCCCACTCCATCCCACTCCTTTCCCCTCCCCCTCAGCAAGCCCAAGTCTATTCTCCAAGTCCATGATTTTCTTTTCTGTGGAAAAGTTCATTATGAATTTCATTTTTCTCTCCAGTTAATGAATTGCTTTTCTTGCCAGTTTTGCTGTGTGTGTGTGTGTGTGTGTGTGTGTGTGTTGGTTCTTTCTTCCTTTTATGTAGTATTTCCATGTCTTCTCTTCCTTCTCAGATCCCATTGGAACCGTGAGATTTTATTTCAGAGCGGCCATAATTTCTTTAATCTAGTCATGTCATGCAAAATCACTCATAAAATATCACTTCCCATTTTTCGAAAATTATATTTCCTGCTGCTTCCTTTGCTTTTGCTATAAATGTGCCTGTTTTGCATCCTTCCTCCCTCCCAACCTCCTCCCTTCCTTCTTTCTTTCCTTCCTTCTCCTCCCTCCCTCCCTCTCTTCTTTCCATCTTTCCTTCCCTCCTTTCCTCATTCTCCACTTATTTTCCTGCTTTATAAACCTGGTGTCTTTCTGAATTGATGCCATGAAGATTTCCTTCTCATGGTCTCTCCATTCTGAGTAGGGGTCTTTCCTTCTAGGATGGCTCTCGGCCAAAGAGTAATGTGTCAGGGGAGTCAAGAGGTCTCTTGGGGAAGCTGGTGGCCTCATGCAGCTGCCGTGTCTCCATGAACTCTCCCTCCAACCAGCTCTGTGGTCTGCTCCACCAGGAGTCTCTGCATGTCCTCTGGCTGTTAGGCTAAATCAGGGACCTGATGATATCCTGCCGTGTGTGTGCATGCACATGTATGCTTGCATGTGTGTGTGTGTGTGTCTGTGTGTGTATACATGCACCTGTCTAACAAGCAGCAGGACAGCGAGTCACCCCACCTGGTCCCCCTACTCCTCAGATCCCACGGAGCTCAGCTCATTTCTGAGATGATGGACCTGAGGCTATTAATTTACTTCTTTCTTTCCTGACATTCAGCTCGGTGGTCCCTGGAACTCTCCACGTCCCTTCTCACTCTCCAGAGCTCACTCTTACAAGGTTGGGAGCCCTGCACCCCTTCTCTAAAACTTCTCTAAAAACCATAAAACAGTGTGCAAGGGGTCAGGGCTGCAAAGTTCATCCATGAGGCACAAGGAGGGATTGCTTTCAGTCCAGGGCACACGGGCTTGGAAAACATTTTCTGCAACAGGCCTGCGACAGCTGAGCCGAATCAGAAAGAAGTGACAGAGCTCCACCCAAGGCCTCCTTCTTATCATGCAAAAAAAGAGATATAGGAGTTCCCATTGTGGCACAGTGGAAATGAATCCAACTATTATCCTTGAGGATGCGGGTTCAGTCGCTGGCCTTGATCAGTGGGTGAAGGGCCCAGCATTGCTGTGATTTGTGATGCAGGTTGAAGATGCAGCTCGGATGTGGCATTGCTCTGGCTGTGGTGTAGACCTGCAGCTGCAGCTCTGATTTGACCCCTAACCTGGGAACTTCCATATGCCACATATGCGGCCCTTAAAAAAAAAAATCATAGAAATCGAAGTAGGATGAGAGAGACTCAAATACAGAAAAGGAGGTAAAATCAAAAGCCATTGAACAAAGTAATCAGCATTTCCTCTGGCATCTTGAGTTGGAGGTTTTCCTGAGAAAATGCCAAGAGAGAAGGCTGTTTCTAAACTCTTCTTCCTGGAGCTCCCTGGTGGCTCAGTGGGTTAAGGATCCGGCATTGTCCTTACGGGAGTTCAGATCACTCCTGTGGTGGGATCCCTGGCCCAGGTACTTCTGCATGCTGCAGGTGCAGCCCTCCCCCCCAAAAAAAGTATATTAAAGAAATTGTTCTTCCGAGAACTTGCTATGGCTGACGATGGGGTTCCTACACCTGTTTTTCTCACCCCGTACCCTCCCTAAGAGAAAGACTCCTCTTGTACGAGATGCATTGCTCTTGAGTATGAAATAATTGTGCTTATTCACCAACAAAGAGTGAATCCCAGTCAAGGCACCGGGGTGGGGGGTGGAGACAGTCATCAAGCCCCGCCCCTAGGGGGCCTTACGTAGGACTTCAGGTCTTTCCCCGTCAAGATCCTATTTCTTTTAGGGCTGGAGAACCAATCAGGCATTTCTGGACAACATTGATGCCCTCTGCGTTCAGAAAGACGGCATTTGTCACGGTGGGAGTGATTGCAACATTTGTTGAACAGTGTTGCCGCTTGCACGCCCAGCTATTGCCTAAGATGAAATTGTTCGGGGTGGGGGTGCATAAGTACCGAAGCAGAACCTAAAGAATGCGGGTAGGAATCGGGGGAGGTGGCCCCACGTGATTTCACGCCATTGACAGACACGCGGCCAGTCCTGTACTCTGCCTGTCTCCCCATCTCACGATGGGACTTTCAACATTGGCAGCGAGCATCCTGGGAACGCACGCTGTGCCACAGATCGCGCCCTTTTCTGCCTTTGCCCGTATCTCCAGAGCGGCCAACAGCTGGGAGCATCCTTTCCATCTCACATTGAGTCTCCGTGTTATATGCTGAATGATTTTGGCCGGCGGGGAAGGTGATGAAAAGTTACAAATGTATTCCTCACGAAGCAATAACAAAACTTCCTGTGGGGGGTGGGGGAAGTCATATGCGGTAGTTAAGGTGTTAGCTGGTATTTTCAGGAAATATGGTATAACTTGGAAGAGGACCTGTTTATTATCATTTACCAAAAAGTTCTTGGACAGCCTGAAGCCCATCTGCTTTCTACAATACACATGCATAGGTGTTTATTCCCATTGCATGATTAGGACATGAATAGCCTGTGTGTTCTGGCATAATACACCCACCTGGCAAGGATGTTGGTGAACCATTTGTAAACCTTGTTCTTTCTGGTTCAGTAGGGTCTTGCCTGCTCTCAGCTCATGTTCTCTGAAATCTGTCTTAGGCTCAGAATAAGTGACATCCACACCTATTTACATAAAGCAGTGGAAACATCCAGGGAGTCCCTGTGGTGGCTCAGTGGAAACGAATCTGACTAGCATCCATGAGGATGAAGGTTCCATCCCTGGCCTCACGCAGCGAGTTAAGAATCTGGCATTACATGAGCTGTGGTGTAGGTCTCAGCCATGGCTTGGATCTGGTGTTGCTGTGGCTGTGGTGTAGACCAGCGGCTACAGCTCCAATTCAACCCCTAGCCTGGGAACCTGCATATACCACAGGTGCATCCCTAGGGGAAAAAAAAGACCAAAAAAAAAAAAAAGGTGGAAAAATCAGGAGTTCCCATTGTGGCTCAGCAGGAATGAACCCAACTACTATGCATGAAGATTCAAGCTCCATCTCTGGCCTCACTCTGTGGGTTAAGGATCTGGCATTGCCTTGAGCTGTGGTGTAGGTCACCGAGGTGGCTTGGATGCTGCGTTGCTGTGGCTGTGGTGTAGGCTGGCACCTACAGCTCTGATTCGACCCGTAGCCTGGGAGCTTCGATAGGCCACAATCCCCACCCATTGCAGTCAAGAGAAAATTCCAAGGAAAGTATACATTTTTAATTTCACAAATGATGTTTTCTCAAAATTTGTGGTTATTCAAATCTGGTTTATTTTAAAATTTTTTATTATAGTCGATTTACAAGGTTCTGTCAATTTCTACTATACAGTAAAGTAACCCAGTTATACGTGTGTGTGTGTGTGTGTGTGTGTATACGTGTGTGTGTGTGTATATATAGAAATATATTCCTTTTTTCACATTATCCTCCAGTCTGTGGGAATTCTGTGATGGTGCAGCTGGCTGATAATGTCATGGTATCACTGCTGTGGCACAGGTTCGATGCCTGGCTGGGGAGTTTCTTCATGCCGTGGCCACGGCCAAAAAAGAATTGTAATATGTGTGTACACAGACATTTGTGTAAGGGTAGTAGACTGTGCCGGATTCATTACTAAGATAATCTGGGGAAAACCTGAAAGATTGCTGATGTTGGGGGCTAGCGGTCTCATCGTGGAAGAAGAAATTCAAAAGTAGGGACAGAAGATTGCTGTGGGAATGTCTTGACATTGAAGATATCCATGTAAAATAGTGATTTCTAAAGTATGTATACGCCAAGTCAGTGTGTGTGTGTGTGTGTGTGTGTGTGTGTGTGCGTGCGCGCATGCACGCACGCGCCAGCACAACCCCAGGCATGTGGAAATTAACACACACATACACAGTTGCTAGTGTCCATCCAGACAAACAGTGAAGGAACAGGAGCCCAGTAGCAATGAGCAAATCTTGCACCTGGATGTTAGGATGTTAGATTTTCCTTGTTTGTTTTTGTTGTTGTTGTTGTTGTTTTATTTCCTTTTTACAGCTGCACTGCAACATATAGAAGTTCCCAGGCTAGGGATCATATTAGAGCTGCAGCTGCCAGGCTACGCCACAGCCTCAGCAACACCAGATCTGAGCCACATCTGTGACCTATGCTGCAACTTACGGCAACACTGTATCTTTCACCTACTGAGTGATGGAACCCGCATCCTCCTGGATACTAGCCTGTGTTCTTAATCTGTTGAGCTACAAGGAGAACTCCTTGGATGTTAGTTTCTAACATCAACCATCACTCAAGGAACCCAGCCTTACAGACAGAGCTGATTTCAGGGCAGGTCAATGTGAGCATGTGCCTGAAATCACTCCAAAAAGTACAAAACTGCTCGAAAGTGTTAGAACGTCTCAGAAGGGCACAAAACCTACCATAAGAGTTCCCATTCTGGGAAAATTGGAGCTACAAATAAAATAATACCATAAAAGACGATAAACATTTGGGAGTTCCCACTGTGGCTCAGTGGATTAAGGACCTGACATAGTGTCCATGAGGATGCAGGTTCCCTCCGTGGCCCTCATGCAGTGGGTTAAGGATCCAGCATTGCCACAAGCTGCAGTGTAGCTCACAGATGCAGCTCCAAGCAGGTGTTGCTGTAGCTGTGGTTAAGACCTGCAGCTGCAGTTCCCATTCACTCCCTAGACTGGGAACGTCCATGCGCCACAGGTGCGGCCATAAAGAGAAAAAAAAATTTTAAATGAAAAAAATAAGATTAGAAATGTTTGAAAAAATAGCAATGCATGTGTCCATGAGTATATGTGGGTGTATATATGTATATTTATATATACATACACACACATATATATATATATACACACATATATATTTTTACACTCATATTCACCTGCATGCATATGTCTATATATAATGTGTATATGTATAATTATGTAGAATATATGTATTGTACATTATATATATATATAAAATGTCCAGTATGCAACATCTGTTCAGCAGCTGCATTTGCAACAGGGGCAAGATAGGCAAACTGTGCCACTTCATAGGTGGTATTCTTGTGTGCTTCAAGCATAAGATGCTCCTGAAAATAAAGACCTGCCTAAACGTGTCATGTCACGAAGTAATGAGTGTCGCCGAGCACAGAGAGGGAGGGATGTGAGAGAGATGGAGAGAGAGCTCAGGCAAGTAGGGCACCCAGGAAAAGCCTTTGGGAGGTCATTTATGTCGAGGCTTGCATCGTGAAGAGTACACAACCTTTCAAAGACAGAGAAGCGTCTGAAAGAGCACAGAGCCGGCGTCAGGGCTCCACAGCGTCCCTCAGCAGGGCTGGATCTAGGAACAGAAGTTCAATGAGCATGGTGTGGCTGGGAGATGCAGAAAGCCAAGGAAAAGATGAGGTGAAAGAAGAACCCAATCGTGTAGGACCAATGCCATGGGACTCCTGCCTTTTCTGCCCAGAGAACAATGAAAGTGCTCATGTTTTTACCACCTCTTTCCAGGGAGAGGCAGCTCTTCTTTCTCTCTTTAGGGAAGTAGTATGTGTTTGACTGATGGGTCATATCCTTTCATGCTTAACTTCACCACGTATGAAGCACGTCCTCACACAGGCTTAAATGTTTGAGTTAACATCTGTTACTTAAAACACATTATGGGAGTGCCCATCGTGCGTGGCTCAGTGGGGTAACAATTCAGTGAGTAACCATGAGGATTTGGGTTCGATCCCTGCCCGCGCTCAGTGGATAAAGGATCCTGTGTTGCCGTGAGCTACCATGTAGATCACGGACGCAGCTCAGATCCATGGTTGCTGTGGCTGTGGTGTAGACCATCAGCTACAACTCCAATTCAGCTCCTAGCCTGGGAACTTCCATATGCTGCGGGGGTGGCCCTAAAAATAATAATAATAATAACTGAACAATAAAACATTCTGAGGACTCATGATAAATATACACAATTACTTTGAATGAACAAGGAGTTAGCATGCAAAGGAATGTCACTGAAGCCATAACGTGTCAATGATTTTTGTTGACAATGATCCACATTTGAGCCATTTTGTTCAGAATCTGGTTCTGCTACACCACAGAAAACCATAACAAAGATCTCTACAACAGGTGAACACTCAGGAAAAGACAATTTAAACAAACTTTTTATTGGTTTTATTTTTTCAGTGTTTTTTCAGGTATTCGGATGATTCAAATATGTTATCTCGTTTTTCCTGGATAGCATATGCAGAGGGGCTTGCTTAATTAACTTCGCCAAAAAAGATGGATCCCTAAAGACAAATACAACCTGCCGTGTTTCATCCTAATTTGGAGATGCGAGATGCTACATGGAGGCTTTCTGCCTCTCTCCCTGGGTTTTTCTCCCTCGAAATCCACATTTACAATATGTTGTTCACAGGAAACCTCCATAGATCAAGTAATTATGGCTTTTTTTTCCTAGACAAACAAAAAGATGTGTCAGGGGGAAAAAAAAACGATAGCAAAAGGAACCGACAGCAATGATTATAAAGATCGGGAGCTTGGGCTTATCAGACACAACTTAGAATAGATTTACAAGGAGATCCTGCTGAATAGCATTGAGAAATTTGTCTAGACACTCATGTTGCAACAGAAGAAAGGGTGGGGGAAAAATGTAATTGTAATGTATCCATGTAAGGATAACCTGACCCCCTTGCTGTACAGTGGGAAAATAAAAAAAATTTAAAAAAAAAAGAAATAGTTTAGAGGAAAAAGCAGGCTTTGTGGGACTTGTTGGCTGTTTATCCACATTGTAGTTAAGAAATCAAAAAAGCATGCACTCTTCTTTTTAGAGTAAAGTAAGTACAATTTGGAAAAAGAAGGGGAAAAAAAACTCACCTCAGAAAATAAGATAGAAAACTTAGAACTTTTATGCCTTGTTCAGAAACAGAAAATGAATTCCATTTGTCAAATCCTTAGTCATGAGAAATCACCAAACCTGTTTCTGAAAGGACACCACAGCCTATAAACATCTGTTAGGTAAGAAGATTGAAGTGCTCATAATTTAAATAGAGAAGCACTTAAAAATGGAAGCACCTTAGAAAACTATACATAAAACTACCATAGGATCCAGCAGTCCCACTCTTGGGCATCTACCCAGACAATACGTTCCTTGAAAAAGACACATGTACCTGCATGTTCACTGCAGCACTAGTCACAATAGCCAAGACATGGAAACAACCCAAATGTCCATTGACAGATGAATGGATTAAGAAGATGTGGTATATATACACAATGGAATACTACTCAGCCATGAAAAAGAACAAAACAATGCCATGTGCAGCAACATGGACGTAATTAGAGATTCTTATCCTAAGTGAAGTAAGTCAGAACGAGAAAGACAAATACTATATGGCATCACTTATATCTGGAATCTAATATACGGCACAAATGAACCTTTCCACAGAAAGGAAAATCATGGACATGGAGAACAGACTTGTGGTTGCCAAGGGGGGAGGGGAGGGAATGGGATGGACTGGGAATTTGAGGTTAATAGATGCAGACCATGGCCTTTGGAATGGATAAGCAATGAGATCCTGCTGTGTAGCCCTGGGAACTCAGCCTAGTCACTTAAGACGGAGCATGATAATGTGAGAAAAAAGAATGTACACATATGTGTGTAACTGGGTCACCATGCTGTACAGTAGAAAATTGACAAAACACTGTAAACCAGCTATAATGGAAAAAAAAATAAAAATCATTAAAAAAACAACAACAACAATAAAGAAAAGCGCCTAAAAACTGAGTCTCTCCAGACTTTCCGTCAATTCCTGTTTGGTAGGAAGTTGGCAAACATTACCGATGGAAAACCTACCCCATTTTCTCTTAAAGGAGATATGAAGATATTTGAAGGTCACATCTGAGAAAGTGTGCCCGTATGCATAGGCCACAGTCTGCCCTGTCATGTGCTGTGTTCGCAGTTGGAAATGTGTTGTCGCTAGTTACGCCCATGTGGTTGCACTTTGCCTTTCTCGGAGATGAGCTAGTGGCAAGATCTTCCAGTATTTCTTCTTAGTGGGGAAACCTCAGAAAATGGATATCATAGGACCATTTCCGTCCTTTCAATAAATTCCACCACCACCACCCCCTTTTTTTTAGGTCCACACCTGTGGTATATGGAGGTTCTCAGGCTAAGGGTCTAATATGAGCCATAGCCACCAGTCTACACGACAGCCACAGCCACACCAGATCTGCAATCTATACTACAACTCATAGCACTGCCACGTCTTTAAACCCGTTGAGCAAGGTCAGGGATCAAACTTGCTTCCTCATGGATACTGGTTGGGTCTTTACCTACTGAGCCACAACAGGAACCCCCCATCCTTTCCATAAAATTCTAACTGTTCACACACTGCTGGCCAGAATATTTTCTAGTTATTGAGGCTACATAGTTTAATTAAATGAAAACAACCATCGACTTGAAGACATTTGTATCAAATTAAGAACCAGATTGGAGTTCCCCCTGCTGTGCAGTGGGGTAAGAGTCCAACTGCAGGAGTTCCCGCTGTGGTGCAGTGGGATTGGCAGCATCTTGGAAGCGCTGGGATGCAGATTGGATCCCCAGCCCTGTGCAGTGGGTTAAGGATCTGGCATTACCACAGCTGCTGCGTGTGTCACAACTGTGGCTCAGATCTGATCCCTGGCCCTGGAACGCCATATGCCTCGGAGGTGGCCAAAAAAGAAAAGAAAAAAAGAAAAAAGAATCCAACTGCAGTGGCTCAGGTCACTACAGAGGGATGGTTTCGATCCCCAGTGGATTAAAGGATCCAGTACTGCCAGATGCAGCTCAGATTCAATCCCTGGTCTGGGGATTTCCATATGTGGCCAAAAAAAAAAAAAGAGAGAAGAAGAAGAACCAGACAAATAACATTAGTAGCCCTTAGTTAAGTAAAGTCGTATGATCAGGTAAGATTATCACAGATAATAACTTTAATTCTTTCTCTACCTGAGATTGGCATAAATTAAGAATCTGGGTTCCCTGGGAATATCAAATGATATGCGATTTTTTTTCAGAACCTGGGATTAAAAAGTGGACTTTTAACACGTAAAACAAACATGGAAATATGTTTACCAAAAGGGAAAGATAGGGGACGGATAAATTAGGAGTTTGGGATGAACAGATACACATGACTGTCTATAAAATAGATATATACTGCTATATATAAAAAATAGATAAATAACAAGAATCTACTGTACAGAACAGGGAACTATACTCAATATCTTATAATAAGCTGTGGTAGAAAAGAATCTGATAAATCTGAAAAATAATATGAATATATATATATTCATATGTATATATATGAATCACTTTGCTGTACACCTGAACCTAACACAACCTTCTAAGTCAACTCTACTGCAATAAAAATAAATGCATAAAATATAAAATGTAGACATGCAGTGGATTTGGGGGTTAACAGTGGGTCCTCGAACAGGTGTTTCATGTTCTCCGTCTGAAAATAATGGTGGCATGGTCTCTGAATCCTATTAGATGCCTTCTCTGTGTGTTTCAAAGGTCCCCTCGCCACTCACCTGGAAACTCATCTCGGTGAGTTATTTTTAGACTTCTTTATGAAACACCGACAACACTGAGGACCCAAAGCATGCTGCTGAGCCTCTGCTGCACCCTCCAGACGCTGGGTCCCAGAGCATCTATTTGTGCTCGTGGCCACTTTCAGGACACTCATTCACCCCTGGCTGTCACTTCAGATTATTCTGAGCGTTTGCCCTCTGATTTATTGTGAAACAGAGGCAGTGTCATTCTGGAGACAGAATACCACCATGAAAATATCTTCAGGAAACTCAAAAGCTGTTGCTCCCTCGGTTTCTATTAAGTGTACACATAGATTAAATAAAAGCCTCTTTCCACACACAGATTTCAAGATCAATAGATCTGTCTAGTCCAGCCATTTCCTTGATGGTGATATAAACATCATGTTTTATGTGATTAGAATGTGGTATTTTAAAATTATTGAACGCCTCTTTGTCAAATCAGAATATGATTTCACGAGCTCCCATTGTGGCTCAGCCAGTTAAGCACCCAACGTAGTCTCCATGAGGATGCGAGTTTGAACCCTGGCCTTGCTCAGTGGGTTAAGGATCTGGCATTGCCATGAGCTGTGGTGTAGGTCACAGACATGGCTCAGATCCTGTGTTGCTGTGGCTGTGGTGGAAGCCTGCAGCTGCAGCTCCGATTTGACCCCCTAGCCTGGGAACTTTCATATGCTGCAGGTGCAGCTGTAAAAAGAAAAAAAAGAGAGAGAGAGAGAGAGAGAATATGATTTCAAAATCTGAGTCATGACAAAATCAGTATTGTGGAATCAAAGCACTCATTCGACTTACCCTTGACTTGTTTTACACATTAAGTGGTAATTCTTGTTAGAAAGAAGAGGAAGGCTTATGAGAGGTTCAAATGTGTTGACATTTTGGTTGTCATGCCTGTCAGTTATGTCAAAACCATAAAAGCTGTACGCAAAAATAAAGCACTTTCTTTACTTTCTGTTTATAAAAAATATGAACATCCTATTTAAATTCAAACATTTGTTGAATTTAGTGTTTTTTAGTGTTTTTTTTTTCTGCAAAAGGATGTTTTGTTTGGGGAGAAATGTTTTCATGTGTGTTTAGAAAATGGTAGACCCAGATGTATGTATGGATAGATTGATGATAGAGAGATAGATTGATGAATCAGTAGATAGGTTGATAGATGATGGTTAGATGATAGGTAAATAGAAGAGAGATAAATAGAATGTAGATAACTAGGTGGATGTGTGGGTACCTAGAGACAGATAAGTAGACATTTATTTATTTTAAAATATTTGGGGCAAAACTAAAGTCAGATAATGACATACGTGCATCCGGTGGAGTCCTGTTTGGATGTTTATTGTCCTTCCAATCTTTCAGGCAGTTGTAACAACTCTAGATGCCACCACACTGTAGAAGATGTTGATAGCTTTTGCATTATTTATGAAAGTGTGAAGAAGACATCCAAACCCTTTAGGAATGCTCTCCCCCAAAGACCCGTCATTCAGGAGGTGCTTTTCTAAGGTGTGTTCCTTTTCCTTCAGCACCTGCAATTCCTCTTCTCAGCGTTTCCTTTTGCCTGTGGAGAAATGGTGTCACACAGCTGGACAGTCTCCGAGAAACCGGTGATATACCGAAGCATTTCGCTCCGCTGCTAGAATTAATCATGCTTACAGTTGGAATAAGCATTGCCCCATTTCCTGAGCATAAAAGCTCCTCTGAGGAAAGCCCACTGGGATAAATATCAGTGGTTCTGTTCCATACGCAGTGTCCACCTGGCTGCAGGTGCATGGGTGGATGGGAAGAGAAAGGTGGGTGAGATGGACCCTACGGTTTGGATGTGTTCCACTTGCAAATATTTGAAAGAAGAAGCACGTTGGCTATCACAGTCTTTCCTACATGCAGCCTAGGGTACCAGGCATTCAAAACAGAAATGAACCCAGTTGAGAGGCAAATAACAGAGGTATCAGCAAATTCTCCTTAAACACGTCTCCGGGAACCCACGTCCCTCACACAGACAGACACAGGTGACACACATCTGAGGTGTGAAGACGTCTTGAAACATACATGTCCTCAATTTCTCTGAGCATCCTGACATGCCTTTTTCCACTCAGAGCACCAATGGAAAATGTCTAATGCTTTAACACGACCTTATAGTCTAAACTTCTGCAGGAACCCACCTCCCTTACAAGGGGGCAGGGATGGTGCAGCCAAAAATACATCACCCTCTGTTCAATGTGAATTTCCCATAGTCACCAAATATATTTTTATGTATGCATGTCTCATGCACTGAGACACATACGCCTTTATGCAAAGGCATGTACAAAACGGGACTTCGTTGTTTATTGGAAATTCCTGTTGAGCTGTTCGTCTCCTCTTGTATGAAACACTACAAAGTAACTATAAGAGTAGAAAAGGAGCCATAATGTATTCTGTGATCTATTTATCCATCTCTTTTACGTTTTCCTGTATCTTTCCATCCTTTCTTCTCACAGGCGTTGACCCCAAAGACCATTTTTCATAAAGACGAGCACCCCGGTACCTGCATCCCAAATGTACAGGCGACACATCTTTGCAGGGGCCATGACCAGCTCTCAGAGGCTCTGCTATAAACTTTCATTCATTCATGGATCACTTGCTTCTTCAAGAAGCAAGGCTGAGTACATCACATTTTCCACACCGTGTAGGTGGTATTGAGGAGAAGGAGCCCATTCTTTGTGTGCAAAGACCTCCCTCGCTAGAAGGTAGTGAGGGGGAAAAGACATCAAATCTTTTCCTAGGTGGTTGAACAGAACTTTTGGAAATGCCATTATAGAAGCAGCAAGAAGGATGGGATCTCCTGACTCCTTGAAGTTTTCTTGTTTTGCTCAAGCATCTTGAACAGACAGGTGATTCATTAGACCTCCTACTTTCAAGGAGAGGAGAAAATTAGAATGAAAAGGAGGAGGAAAGACAGAGAAGAATGAAAGATTAAATGTCCAAAACCTCCCTCCCTTCCTTCCTTCCACCCTCCTTTCCTCCTTCTCTCCCCTTCTTTCCTTCTTTCTTTTTACGTTGTAATGACTTTTATTATCTTCATTTTATATCTGAGAACACTGAGATATATTAGATTTTTTAAATTTTTATATAAATACAGTTGATTTACAATATCATGTTAGTTTCAGATATATAGCACAATGATTTGGCAATTCTTTTACACACACACACACACACACACGTTCTTCTTCAGATTCTTTTTTCTTATATGTTATTACAAAATATGTGTAGAGGCCCCTGTGGCTATACAGTAACCCTCACTGTTTATCTATTTTATATATAGTACCATGTATACGTCAATCCCATTCTCCTAACTTATTCCCCCTCCCTTCCCTTTGGTAACCAGAAGTTTGTTCTCTATGTCATGAGTCTCTTCTTGTTTTGGAAATTTTATTTCCTCCAAAATATTTAAACCAACTCTGATTTCTTTTTAACAGGATAACTAGGTTTTTATCATCCCGTCCCATCTCCATTTGTCCTAGTAACTCGTGTGCTGGGTATTTTATTCATAATTAATTATGACTGAATAAGACGGAAGATGTAAAATAATTTAACCTCCCAAAGTGGGAATAACTATATATAATGAGAGAGTATTGTCATGCAATTTATGATTTAAAGATCAGATCCCATTTTCCGAAATGGTGCCTGTTCTTTTAAAACCATTTATTTTCATAAAATGTATATTTTAATCCATCAGTAAGTGAGGTGGTCTCCAAAGAGCATTTTGCCCAAATGGAACGCTCCATATTTTTTTTTTCCTGGGATGCATAAGCGAACAACGACTGGACTGCCCCACATATGAACAATTTCCATTGCTGTGTGACGCTTGAAAGAGCCTTAGCGGTACGGGCTTGTGTGTTTCTCTAAACAGCTCCCGCTCGCAGTATGAAAGCACATAGCAAAAAAATAAGTTTGCATAACACTCTTTCCTGTTTTTCATTTGATATTCATGGAAATGATACTCAGAAGTGATAGCACTTAAAACACCCAGGGGTTCTCCCTCTTGATCTGCAGGATAATTTTTTCTCTCTTTCTTGCAACTTTAAATTAGAAGGAAATGCATTGAAAGCATGCACAATCTACACGCTGCTGTGAAATTAGTTCACAAAGACAGTTTTTATATGCGTGTTGTAGTTCATTTACTTGATATGGAGCTCATGGTAATGAAAGTACTTCTGAAAAGTTCTCAGCACTTCTTGATGTCTGAACTTTTCAGAATTAGAACATCAAGTCCTTGAATATATTTTGGGGATGAATGACAGGAAGTGAGATGTTTCTGTGAAGGGGGAAAGAATTCCTGTCGCAGGGAATGACAGGAATGACTATCCTGTTTGAAATGTATGTAATTTCCACCTTAAAAAAAAAATGGGCGATTCAAAAAAACATAGAAGTCAACAGCTGGATAAAAAATGTCAAAGTGTGACCATGACATGTGACATGTGGAAATTATTTCGCCCTTGTGTTCATTCTCACTTTAGTTCTATCTTATATCGTGTACCTTTTTTTCCCAAGTAACTTGTCTTTAAAAATGTGTTTTTTCTCAACATGGAGAGCAGACATGTGGCTGCCAAGGGGGAGGGGACTGGGGGAAGGACGGAGTGGGAGTTTGGGGTGAGCAGATGCAAACTATATATAGAAGGTGGATAGACAACGAGGTCCTACTGCAGAGAGAGCACAGGAAATCATAAACTATAATGGAAGAGGGGGGGAAGCACTATATTCCAGCCTTTTTGAAATTTTTGCTGTTACTAAAACAAGCCCAGAAATTATAATTTCTTTTTTTAATTTAATGATTTTTTTATTTTTTTCCATTATAGCTGGTTTACAGAGTTCTGCATTGTGTATATATACCACATCTTCCTAATCCAATCATCTTGAACATATATCCAGACAAAACTTTCCTTGAAAAGACACATGCGCCCTTATGTTCACTGCGGCACTATTCACAATAGCCAAGACATGAACAAGTGTTTGATTGACTGCTTTTTTCCAAATTAGAGGAACAGAGGCTTCTTTGGTTCTTCCGATCCTGAGAACTGGATTCACATGAATAAGCTTTTTGGAGTGCATTTGGAGTGCAAAGCATCTATCCTTCCCACATTCTTTCGAGGAAAGATTCATGTGTTTAATAAGGAGGCTTGGGAACAGCAGAAGCTGGCACCCTAGGGCTCCATCCGGCCCTCCACTTGCATTTATAAATAAAGTTTTATTGAAACACAGACATTTGTTCCCATATTGTCTAAGTCTGCTTCCATGCTACAGTGGCAGAGCTGACAGTCAGGACAGAGATCTGTGACTTGAAAAGCTACAAATATTCACATCTGGCCCTTTATACCAAAAAAAAAATAAAGGGCGACAGCTGGCCTCGAGAAATTTTCTTCCCCCTCTTTGAAATACTCTTCTTTCTCCCTTTCCTCCCCTCCTGGTAATGTCTAAGGCACAACCTGTTTGCAAAGTAGCACATTTGCAAGCATCTTTTTAAACAGTCCTGTTTCACCATTTCCAAATCCCCCCACCTTTTGTTATTAAAATTTAGGACTTCATCCCTAAGTTCTGTTAACTCTGCCTAGGAAATGAGCTGGATCCCATTGCCATAAAGGATAACTACTCTCTTTTTGATTAAAGGTGTGTCGAGTTTTTCCTAAAGGCACGTGGGAGTTGAGTGGTGTCCAGGAAAATGGTTGACAGGGAGCATTTCAAGACGACCATTTCTCAAGGCTGCCACCCTGGGAATAAAGATAGACATTTAACAGATATCCCTTCACCAGTTCTATTCACGGACATCTCTAAGATCCTGTGTAGGTGAAAACAGTACATAAAAACATGTCAGGTGGATGCACCTCCCGGAAGGGAGTAAAAAGGGCACATACTGCTTTTTACAAGGAAAGCAAAATGTGAGATTTTAACAAAGTCACCCTTTTCCTTCTCTGCCTTCTCACCTTCCACCCCACAACTTGTAAATCAACGTGTACAATACACATCATGGTGCATCTTGAGTCACGGTTCTCTGCTTCTCTGAAACTCATAAGGGACATCCTAAATAATTCAACATAGAGTTCCAAAGATCATCCTTCTAAAGAACATGCTATTATGCACATGAGAGGTTTCTTATAATCCATATAATTTGTCAAAACCTCCCAAAATTTTAGGCAAACGATTGCCTGGGGAATGGATAAGCAACGAGATCCTGCCGTGTAGCCCTGGGAACTCTGTCTCGTCACTTATGATGGAGCACGATCATGGGAGAAAAAAGAATGTATACATGTCTGTGTAACTGGGTCACCTTGCTGTACTGTAGAAAATGGACAGGACACTGTAAACCAGCTATCATGGAAAAAATAAAAATCATTATTTAAAAACATCCCAAAATTTTAAAGACAGAACTCTCACATATTATTAGACATTATACACTACTTCATCGGTGAATTGCAACATTATGATAATGCTTTTTTAATTTGTTTTTTAATTCAGTGAATTTTATGCTAGTCACCGATTTAAATTTAGTCAATTAGGTTGTACCACTATCACCACAACATAATGCTTTTGGTTACTGAAAACAGATTAGAATCATGCAACTTGAAATAAATACAAATTCTGGAGTTCCCACTGTAGCTCAGCAGCCTGAGAACCCGATACAGTGTCCATGAGGATGTGGGTTTGATCCCTGGCCTCGCTCAGTGGGTTAAAGGACTGGCATTGCCACAAGCTGTGGTGTAGGTCACAGAGGTGGCTCAGATCCGGTATGGCTGAGGCTATGGTGTAGGCTGGCAGCTGCAGCTCCAATTCAACCCCTAACCTGGGAACTTCCATCTGTCACAGGTGCAGCCATAAAAACAAATAAATAAGTAAATAAAAATTAAAAATAAATTTAAAAAAGAAATAGATACAAATTTATTCTCAAAGCAAGCACTATATTTTTAATATGACAGAACACCACACATTTAGGGATTTATTTAAAAATTAGATTTTTGCCATGAAGGACCTTGTATGAATCTGATTCCTTTGCTACTTCTGTTTTCTGGCATCTAGAAAGGGTCAAATTTCTTAGGAAGCCATTGTACTTCCTACTGTGGAGATAATTGCAGCTTCTGCCCTAAGTAAGGGTCACTGCAGGCACCGGTTCATTGAAAATATCCTCGAAATTCTCCTTGACAGATTCCTGGTTTTCTGCTCAGCAGCAGATGCTAGCTCTTCTTATGGCCTTTGACATGGGCAGCAATCTCTTCTAAATTTATCTATTTCCTTTTAAAAAAACTCTTTTCCATTATGATTTATCACAGGAGATTGATTACAGTTCCCTTTGCTCGATGGTAGAATGTGGTTGTTGTTTATCCATTGTGTATAGAATGGTTTAAATCTGCTAACCACAAACTCCCAGTCCTTTTCTCTCTCACCACCTCTCCCTTGACAACCACAAGTCTTTCTCTATATCTGTGAGTCTGTTTCTTCTTGGTAAATAAATTCATGTATGTCCTATTTTAGAGTCTACATAAGTGATATCATATGATATCTTTTGCTTCCTGACTTACTTCACTTATTATGATAATCTCTACATCCATCCATGTTGCTACAAATGGCAGCATTTCCTTTTTTATGGCTGAGTAATATTCCACTGCATATATGTACCACATCTTTATCCATTCCTCTGTTGATGGAGGGATACTTCAGTTGCTTCTATGTCTATAGTATAAACAGTGCTGCAAATGGCATTATTTCATGCTCTTTTATGGCTGAGTAGTATTCCATTGTATGTAGGTCCCACATCTTTATCAATTCCTCTGTCCATGGACATTTTCTTTTCTTTTTTAAACCATCTGGACTATCTCGTTTAGATTCAACCATCAAGCCTTGGAGTGTACATTCTGTACACAGTTTTCCAAAGGACAACCACAACTTGGAAAGAAAAACATCCATGGATTCCCCAAGAGTACTCCAGAAATATGTTCCTAATGGCTAAAGAAAATATGTTATTGAGACGGAGGGGGATAGACTAGGCATTTGGGGTTCGTAGATGCAAACTATTGCATTTGGTGTTTATGAGCAATGAGGTCCTGCTGTATATCAGGATTGAGTATATAGGGAATTATATCCAATCACATGTGATAGTACAGGATGGAGGATAATGGGAGAAAAAGAATATGTGTGTGTGTGTGTGTGTGAGATTGGGTCACTTTGCTGTACAGCAGAAATTGACACAACATGGTAAATCAACCATAATAAAAAATAAAAATCTTAAAAGAAAAAGAAATACATTGTCCAAAATTCATCTGAGAAACAAAGAAGAGAAATTCACTTAGAAACCAACCACCTGACAGAAGTCTGCTCACATCTCACACAACTCTTGCTAGCATCATACACAACTACTGCTGGCAATGACACAACTCTTGTTAGTGTCTTAACACAGCTCCTGCTAACATGTTACACAACTCCTGCTAGTATCTTGCACAACCACTACGGATATTTACACCACACCTGTGAGCATCTGACACACCTCCTGCTAACATCTTCCGAGGTCCCTCATCCCCAGTTCTTGACACATCTTCCCGAGTAGACCCAGTAGAGCAATCACTTCAACAGCCTCTTGCATTGCCCACGTTTTTCCCTTCTTTTCCTCCATATCCTTCTTCACCCTTCGAAGGGGAGCTGAGTCTGCGATTTGCGTTAGGCAATAGGAGGTCTGCAGACACGTGACTTGGAAACGCCTTCTGGTTCCAGCAGGTCTGGGGTCTCTGTGCCGGAGGCAGCATATAGTTAACTTCTTCCATCTGGTGGGGGCTTCAGCACCTGCAAAACAGCTCCAAGGACATGGCTCAGAATACTACCTCTAGTCTTTGAGGGTGAACCAAAGGACCTTGACTTTGTCAAATGGCTAAACTATTCTTATTCTGTCCTGCTCAGCTTGGTTCATGTCTCTCTGTCTTTTCTCACTTTTCTGATGAAGTGGATGCGTTCACTTAAGTTTTTCTCTAGACAACAGGCAGGTGGAGGACACGGGAGGGGCTCTGCTTGGGGAAGGCTTTACGGGGTCCTGCTCGGTGACACGTTCTTGTCCCCAAGTTGTCCTCAAACATCTCTGCATGGTCATGTTCCATCTCAAGAAGCCATCTCTCTCCCAATGCATGGGAGTCTTGCTGTCAAGGCGTCACCTCCCAGGCAGGGGGCGGTTGGAGGAACAGGACTGGATGTGAATCCAGCCGTAGGGCAAAGCACATCAGTGATGGGTTCTGATTTGGCCATTCAGGTGTCTCCAGGTGTCTTCTTGACTAAAACGCGAGCTAGTCCGGCGTTGCTCTGACTTGGTTTGACTTGGCTGTGATTGTTCTTATCACCTCCCCGAAGGTATCAGGTTTGTTGCGCTTGAGCAGAGCTTACTATAGAGAAAAATAACTCTGTGTTACCATCACCAAGGATGCAGATTAATTTTTAGGGCTTAAAACCACAAAATAAGTTTTGTTTCATTTTTGTTTTGGTTTTGACCATGCCTGCAGCATGCATGTGGAAGTTTCCAGGCCAGGAATGGAACCCATGCCACCTTTGGAACTGGCAGTGACAAGACCAGGTCCTTAACCCACTGAGCCACCAGGGAACTCCTGAAATACATTTTCACTTTTAAAAGTGCCAGACAGGAGTTCCTGTTGTGGCTCAGCAGGTTAAAGACCTGATATAGTGTCTGTGAGGATTCGGGTTCGATTCCTGGCCTTGCTCAGTGGGTTAAGGATCCAGCGTTGCCGCAAATGCGGCTCAGATCCAGTGTTGCCAGGCCCCCCCTCACCCACCATCAATCAGTCATTAATAAGTTACTGAATCGTGACAGTGAAGACCATTGCCTCACGCAAACATAAAAGCTCTTCCCACAGTCTCCCTCTCCCAGAGCAACTGATACAACCTCTATAGAGCTCAACAAGGAAAGTCACAGACAATTAATTAGGACACTCAAAGTGCTTCAAGAGCCTGCTAAGGGGGGAGCACCATAGAAGGAGAGACATAGGTTTCAGTTCGATCATGTCCTGGCCATGCTCCTGCAGGGTTTTCCTGAAAATGGAAACCCTCAAGGTGACATGCAAGCTGAGAGTCACACAACTTGAAGAATTCAGTTATTCAAAGAGCAGCAGGAAAAGAATACCGGGGCCTAGAACAGCCTGTGCAAAGTCAGAAGGGCCGGGATGAGCCCTGCTTCTTGATGAATAGAGAGACTGCAGACTCTGGAGGCAGAGGCCTTTGGGATAGAGAAGCTTTGAGGAAAGTGAGAGGGAGTATTTGAAATAACTGTGGGGAAGATGTTTCAGTATGGGCTCATACAAAATTAACTTATTCTGTATCTTACAAATTAGTTCATGTATATGTGAATTACTAACAGGTGAATTACTTAACAGGTGGATTAAAGTGGGTTGTGTTTTTGTAATTTATTTATTATTAAAGTATAGTTGATTGACAGTGTTGCATCAATTTCAACGGTACAGCATAGTGACCCAGTCGTGTGTGTGTGTGTGTGTGTGTGTGTGTGTATTCTTTTTTCTCATAATGTCTTCCATCACGTTCCGTCCTCAGATCTTGGATGTAGTTCCCAGGGCTGGATTATTTTTAAGTAAAGAGCATTTTACAGTGTGTAAGATATACACACACATAGGTATACCACTTTGCTGTATACCTGAACCTAATACATCACTGTAAATCAACTCAGCTACCACGTCTTTCATAGTTTCAAGTAAGAGTAAGATTCACATAAATGCTAATGTCTTAGCTTACATCTTTGGCTGTGATTATCTGATTCCACAGCTCCTTTAGGATCTTAGGTGTTCCATACATTTGTAAGTCAAAAAGTAGGTGTGTGTGGATTGGCCAGGTGAGAAATAACCACGTGGTCACCAGTGTGAAACAAAACCCATCTTGCAGAGAAAAAGGAACCTTCTGACACTGTGGGACGGCCAACTGGTCCAGCCACTCTTGAGAACAGTACGGAGAAAACTAAATGAAAATACCAGAGAATCCAGCAATCCCACTCCTGGGCATCTATCCAGGCAAAAAGCAAATTCAAAAAGAAACGTGCCCCTCAGTGTTCACAGCAGCACTGTTCACAATAGTCAAGACATGGAAACAACCTAAGTGTCCATCGACAGAGGAGCGGATCAAGAAGATGTGGTCCATATGCCCAATGGAATATTATACAACCATAAAAAATGAAATGATGCCATTTGCAACAGCATGGATGGACCTAGAGATTCTCCCACTAAGTGAAGCCTGTGATAAAGAGAAAGGCAAATACCATATGATATCACTTACATGGGGAATCCAAAATATGACACAAATGAACTTATTTACAAAACAGAAAGAGACTCAGAGACAAACTTATGGTTACCAAAGGGGAAAGGAAGGGAGAGATGAATTGGGAGTTTGCGGTTAAAATATACACACTAATATATATATATAAAATAGATAAACAAGATGGATCTACAGTGTATACATGAATTGTACTCAGTATCTTGTAATCAATTAGAAAAGACTTTTAAAAAGAATATGTGTTTGTAAAAAATTATATATATATACACACATAGGTATATCACTTTGCTGTATACCTGAACCTAATACATCATTGTAAATCAACTCCGTTATTTTATTTTTTTTTGTCTTTTTGCCATTTCTCGGGCCACTCCCGTGGCATATTGAGGTTCCCAGGCTAAGGGTCAAATTGGAGCTGTAGCCACCAGCCTACGCCAGAGCCACAGCAACACAGGATCCAAGCCACATCTGCAATCTACACCACAGATCACAGCAACACCGGATCCTTAAACCACTGAGCAAGGCCAAGGATCGAACCCGCAACCTCATGGTTCCTAGTCAGATTCGTTAACCCCTGAGCCAGGACAGGAACTCCAAATCAACTCTATTTTGACGAAAATTTTTAAAATAATGAAAGCTATCTATTTTTCAAATTTAATTCATGTATTGGACAGAAGACAGTAGAATTCTCGTGAAAACCTGTAGACACCATTTTAGCTGCTGCCGAATTATTTTTTATTTTTATTTTTTAAAATTTTATTATTAGCCTATAGTTGATTTACAATGTTGTGCCAATTTCTGCTATACAGCAAAGGAACTCAGTCATACATATGTATACATGGGTTTTTTTTTTCAAATTTTTTTAAAGCATAGTTGATTTACAGTGTTGTGCCAATTTCTGCTGTGCAGCAAAGGGACTCAGTCATACATACATATATATGTATATAGGTATATATATATATATATATATCCTTTTTTATTTTTTCAGACCTTTTTATTAAAGTATAGTTGATTTACAGTGTTGTGCCAATTTCTGCTGTACAGCAAAGTGACCAGTCATACGTGTATACATTATTTTTAAAACTTTTTTTAATATTTATTTTTTATCAAAGTGTAGTTGATTTATAGTGTTGCGCCAATTTCTGCTGTCCAGCAGAGTGACCCAGTCCTACATATTTATACATTCCCTTGCTCATCTTACCCTCCATCCTGGTCCATCCCAAGAGACTGGATAGAGCTCCCTGTGCTGGACAGCAGGACCTCACGGCTGATCCATTCTCAGTGCAAACGTAACAGATATATTCACTAAGTTACTTCTGTTTTCCTGTTTCTACATTGTGGCATGTTTTGATCTTGCTGTTTAATATGCTGATGAGATGGGAGAGCCCCTCGTGGCTCAGCAGAAACGAATCTGACCAGCGTCCATGAGGTTGCAGGTTCGATCTTTGCCCTTGTTCAGTGGGTTAAGGATCTGGCGTGGCCGTGAGCTGTGCTGTATGTAGGTCGCAGACGTGGCTCAGATCCCACACAGCTGTGACTGTGGTGTAAGCCACAGAGTATATATATATGTATGCATATATATATGTATGTGTGTGTGTGTGTGAATATATATATATGTATGTATGTGTATATATATATATACACTCACTGATGAGTTGAATTTGTATTGGTTTAGGTAACTATGTCCTTTAATGGAACCATTCAATCTTCAATTATATTTACTTCTGACACAAGGATCATTTTAACCTTCTTACAGTTTGTAAGTTTCACATGAGCTCACTCCCCAGAACGTCTTATTGAGTCTGCTCTTTCTTTTTTTTTTCTCTTCTCTAGGGCCATACCTGCGGCATATGGAGGTTCCCAGGCCAGAGGGTCCAATCAGAGCTATAGCCGTCAGTCTACGCCACAGCCACAGCCACGTGGGATGCGAGCCACGTCTGCGACCTACATACAGCACAGCTCACGGCCATGCCAGATCCTTAACCCACGGAGCGAGGCCAAGGATCGAACCTGCAACCTCATGGTTCCTTGTCAGATTCATTAACCACTGAGCCATGACGGGAACTCCCAAACTGGTCTTTCAACAATAAGTATATTTGGAGTTCCCTGGTTAAGAATTTGGCATTGCTGGTGCTGTGGCCCTGGTTGGATTCCTGGCCTGGGAATTTCCATATGCTGTGGGCATGGCCAAAAAGATAAGAAGAAGAAGACTCCCTGTTGTGGTTCAGCAGGTTAAAAACCCAATGTAGTGTCTGTGAGGATGCAGGTTTCATCCCAGCCTCACCTGGGTTAGGTCAGGGATCCCACGTTGCCGCAAGCTGCTGTGTAAGTCACAGTGGTGGCACACAGAAGGTGTGGCCATGGCTGTGGCACAGGCCTCAGCTGCCGCTTGGATTTATCTCCTAGCCTGGGAAATTCCATGTGCCACAGGTGCGACCCTAAAAAACAGAAGAAAAGAATAATAAATACATTTGACCTCTCTTGCTGGCTTTGGTTTTTAACTTGCCTGTCATCTGTCAGAGCTTGTTCTGTTTAACCAAAATGTCTCCTTTTGTCTCATCCCCTATCCCATCTAAGCAATAAAATTCTTTTCTGAATTTTATAAATTGGGGATCTGTAGCCCCAAGGGCTGAGTTACTCTCCTGGATTCATAGGATGGCTATTTGAACCCAAACAATCCAATTCTAGGATGAGATCTGGCGTCTGAGACTCCAGAAGTGAAACACAGGTCTACAAATTACGTAGAAAGATTTCCTGCTAGGACAACATATTTAAAATAACTTGTGAATTTTATTTTTTATTTTTATTTGTTTTGCTTTTGAGGGCTGCTCCTGTGGCATATGGAAGTCCCCAGGCTAGGGGTCCAATTGGAGCTACAGCTGCCGGTCTATTCCATAGCCACAGGGAGCCGTGGGATCGGAGCTGCG
This sequence comes from Phacochoerus africanus, assembly GCF_016906955.1. Classification (NCBI taxonomy): domain Eukaryota; kingdom Metazoa; phylum Chordata; class Mammalia; order Artiodactyla; family Suidae; genus Phacochoerus; species Phacochoerus africanus. Next base: position 3,568,806 of record NC_062560.1, on the reverse strand, counting down.
TCTGTGACTTACAGCACAGCTCATGGCAACCCCAGATCCTTAACCCACTGAGCAAGGCCAGCAATAGAATCCGCGTCCTCATGGATATTAGTCAGGTTCATCACCACTGAGCCAGGACGGGAACTCTCTAACCTGTGAATTTTAAACAAGCATTTTCAGTTTCATTTTGAGCAGTGTACTCCCCAATTTTTATTTGACCTAATTTTACAGGTAGAAATATTATATGTGTAATTATTATACATTATTATAATTACATCTTGAAGTATTATAAGTAGAAATATTGATGTGCATGTATTTGCCGTTTATCCAGAATCCTTTACTTTTCAAAACAGAGTAAGTTTTATGGAAACTAAATGCAAAGTTCAAGTAAAAAAAGCCTGTTCCTGCATTCAGAACATTCTTGTAGAAGCACTTAAGTGATTGTAGTTGAAATAAGTTTACAGAAGCTTCTGTCACTGTTACTAAAATAGTGACAAAACAATCCATTTTGGTTTTGTATCTGAAAACTAGGGTAAAGAAGAAAATACCAGCCCAGACTTAAACAACTGCACCTATGGTCAACTGATCGATGACGAAGGAAGTATGAACATACAATGGAGAAAAGAAGACAGTGCCTTCAATAAGCGGTGCTGGGGGAGTTCCCGTTGTGGCACAGTGGTTAGTGGTTCCAACTAGGAACCATGAGGTTGCAGGTTCAATCCCTGGTCTTGCTCAGTGGGTTAGGACCCGGCGTTGTCATGAGCTGTGGTGAAGGTTGCAGACGCGGCTCAGATCCTGTGTTGCTGTGGCTCTGGTGTAGGCTGGTGGCTACAGCTCCGGTTCGACCCGTAGCCTGGGAACCTCCATATGCCACGGAAGTGGCCCTAGAAAAGGCAAAGAGACGAAAAAAAAAGTGGTGCTGGGAAAACTACATATAAAATAATGAAATTAGAACACTCTCTAATACCATCCACAAAAATAAACTCAAAATGGATTAAAGACCTAAATATAAGACCAGATGCTGTAAAACTCTAGAGGAAAACATAGGCCAAACCCTCTCTGACATAAACCCCAGCTATACCTTCTCAGATCCACCTCCTAGAATAATGACAATAAAAACAAAAATTAACAAATGGGACCTAATTAAACTTAAAAGTTTCTGCGCAGCAAAGGAAACCCTCAACACAAAGAAAAGACAACCCACAGAAGGGGAGAAAATCTTTGCAAATGAAGTGACGGACAAGGAACTCCTCTCCGAAATTTATAAACACCTCCTGCAGCTCAATACCAAAAAAGCAAACAACCCCATCAAAAAATGCACAGAAGATCTAAGCAGACAATTCTCTAAAGAAGACATACAGATGGCCAAAAAAAAAAAAAACACATGCAAAGATGTTCAACATCACTCATGATTAGAGAAATACAAATCAAAACTACCATGAGGTACCACTTTACACCAGCCAGAATGGCCATCATCCAAGAGTCTACAAACAATAAATGCTGGAGAGGGTGTGGAGAAAAGGTAACCCTCTTACACTGTTGGTGGGATTGTAAACTGGTGCAACCCCTGTGGAAAATAGGAGGGAGATGCCTCAGAAAACTAAAAATAGAACTACCATTTGACCCAGCAATCCCACACCTGGGCATCTATCCAGAGAAAACCATGACTCGAAAAGATACATGTACACCAATGTTCACTGCAGCACTATTTGCAATAGCCAAGACATGAAAGCAACCTACATGTCCATTGACAGAGGAGTGGCTCAAGAAGATGTGGTCCATAGACACCATGGAATATTACTCAGCCCATAAAAAGGAATGAAACAATGGCATTTGCAGAAGCATGGACGGACCTAGAAATTATCATGCTAAGTGAAATTAGACAGGGAGACACCAATGTCCTATGCTGTCACTTACATGTGGAATCGAAAAAAAAAGGCTAAAATGAACTTCTTTGCAGAAGAGATAGTGACTCAGAGTTTGAAAAACTTACTGTTTCCAAAGGAGACCAATTGGTTGAGGGGGGCAGGGTGGGAAGATGAGCTCAGGGTTCAGGATGGAAGTGCTGTAAAATTGGGCTGTGATGATCATTATACAACTATAAAAATATAATAATATTCATTGAGCTAAAAGCAAAAAAGAAAAGAAAAGAAAAAAGAAAATACGGCCACTTTCCAGATTCCTACTCTCAATGATTGTCAATTTCTTAGGCTGTTCTTTCCTCATATGCATGGCTATTTTGCCTTTCGGATTTAGTCTTTCTTAGCAGAGGGCAAGTTTCTGCAGCTTGCAGAACTGGGGCGGATCCAAGCTTTGTTATGATGTTCATGTGGTTTTTTTATAGTTCATTATTCTGCACACCTCTGACTATCAAAGTATTGATCCAAATACATGATCCTTTGTGACTCCATGATTATTCCAGCCAGCCATCAAAAAACAAAAATTGTTTGCCCATTATTTCCACTACATTCCACATCCACCTGCCTGTAAAATGAATTTGATGCTAATGTTTACTGAGAAACTGTTTTTCTGCTTTTGCAAAATATTAAAGCAGCTGGGCTCTCTCAAGAAATCTGTCCAATGCTGAAATGAAAATGCTGTCGTCTTCCTCTCTGCATGGATCCTGAGAAAACTTTTTCTTAGGTGGCTTCGTAAGAAAAGTCTTAATCTGAGGTTGTATTGCAATTGTACCCTTGAGTACACGCTGTATTTGAAGCAAGATCACTTCTGTGGAAGATGCACCCCTGAACAAATAAGTTTAGTGAATGAATAAAGCAATACTTGCAGAAGAAAGAAAATAACTATGCCACGGAACCCCATCTCCAGGAGACAGGTTTCTACTTATCTGGGATGTCTCCAGTGTTACTGTTGCAAAAATAACAAAAGCAGAGCTTGTGTTACTTCTCAGGTGTTCAGCTTGATGCACACATGTTACAAATAACCATACTTTTGATGCAGGTGCAGGTCAAGAGACATATTTCCTGTAGAAGTCAAGTCCATCTCTTCTGGAAAATAACATCCACAGAATCCTAAAAACAATAACTAAAACTGTGTTGGTTTCATTGCACTCACTGATACCCACAGTCCCCGCCCCGACAAACAGACAAGATGCCCACTTTCTGTCTCTGCATCACCATCTGTGTCCATTCTCGTCTTTCTGAGATGGAACAATTGACGGCCATCAACAAAATCCGTTTTCTTTCCCCAGGAGGCATCCCTTTGGAGAAAGAAAATAGTATGATTCATCATTCTAAAGCTGTCTCTCCCTGCCCCCCTCTCTCTGCCACACTCTCTGCAGTGGCAGGTCCAGAAAAGTCCTCTTGGATCATAAGCCAGCATCATCTGGCAGGCCATGCCACACCAACTCCGTCGACCCCAGCCAGGGCGGCAGGAACCTCTCTCCCCTTCAGCATTCGGAGGCAGCCTCCAGAAGACACTGCTCTCGGAGCCAGCGTCCTCCCACGTCTGCTGGCTGATCTCCCAGGAAATTTGTCTCCCATCAAAACGGGGCACCTCAAACTCCTTTAGACCAAGGGGTAAAATTCACTTGGTGCCAGTGTCCTCTGGCTCTGCAAGTGGAGGGAAGACAGAGCATTGAAAATTAAAACTCCCATTGAAAAATCAGGAGGGGAGTTCCTGCGGGGGCTCAGCGGTGAGGAACCCAACTAGTAGCCATGAGGATATGGGTTCGATCCCTGGCCTCGCCCCATGGATTAAGGATCTGTCATTGCTCTGAGCTGTGGTGTAGGTCGCAGACGAGGCTCGGGTCTGGCATTGCTGTGGCGTAGGCTGGCATCTATAGCTCCAGTTCGACCCCTAGCCTGGGAACTTCCATATGCCCCAGGGGCAGCCCTAAAAAAGAAAGCGAAAAGAAGAAAGAAGAAAAAGAAAGAAAGAAAGAAAGAAAGAAAGAAAGAAAGAAAGAAAGAAAGAAAGAGAGAGAGAGAGAGAGAGAGAGAGAAGAAAGAAAGAAAGAAAGAAAGAAAGAAAGAAAGAAAGAAAGAAAGAAAGGAGGCAAAAAAGAAAAGAAAAAGAATGAAAAGGAAAGAAAGAAAGAAGAAAAGAAAAATTAGGAGGAAGACTATCCCATCGTGCAGAAGGACCACACTGATCCTTTCATCCCCTGATGGGCATCTGGATTGTTTATACCCACTGGCTGGTGTTAATAGTGCCACCGGGGGCAGGCACACACCTATTTTTGTTGAACGCCTGTTTTCAGTTCTGTTGGGCAAATACCGAGGCGTGGGATTGCTGGACGGTAAGGGTATTTTATGTTTAATGAGGAATGCCAGACTGTTTCCCACTGCAGATGCAGCCGTTAAAAGAAATGAAGCATTGACCTGTTAGACACAGCCTAGATGCACCGTAGCCTCACTGCATGCACGGAGGGGTGTCAGGCTCAAACAGCCATGCTCGGCATGATTGCATTTATATGCAATGTGTAGAGTCAGCCAATCCAGAAGGTAGATTTGTGGTCACCAGGGGCTGGAAGGAGGAGGGCGTGAGAAGTTGCTCTTCAAGGAGACAACATCGGAGTTCCCACTGTGGCTCAGAGGGTTAAGACCCTGACGAGTATCCATGACGATGAGGGTTTGATCCCTGTGACTCCGCTCAGTGGGTTAAGGATCTGGCATTGCCTGTGGCTATGGTGTAGGTCACAGACGAGACTCAGATCTCACGTTGCTGTGGCTGTGGTGTAGGCTGGCCGCTGCAGCTCCAATTTGCCTGGGAACCTCCATAGGCTGCAGGTGTGCCTCTAAAAAGACAAAATTAATTAATTAATGAAAGATGTCCCCAATGATGGGGAAAAAAAGGAAACATCTTTGGAACAGAGAATAATACTCTCAAAGAGGTGGTGATTTCATAGTATTGGTGCATACACTATATAAATGCAGGGAATGGTCTATTCCTGAGCTCCATCTATGTGCCAGCAACCCCAGTGAAAAAAAAGGACTCTATTTCTACCACAACAAACATCCCTGTGGAACCTACAATGGCCGTCTGTCAAATAAATAAAATCTATGTTTATATACATTGAAGTGGTATGAGCAAAACAGAGTAGCTGGGAAGAAATGGGATGGTGATAGTTTGTAATTTTCTAGTCCCTTTTCTGAGTTGTTGGATTCGGTTTGCTCATATGGTGTTGAGGATTTTTGCCTCTCTGTTCATCAAACATGTTGTCCTAAAACCTTCTTTTTTTTTGTAATGTCTTTGGTTCTGGGATCTGGGTGATGGAGCCCTTACAGGATGGGGTTTGGGGATATTCTGTCCTCTTGCATTTGGACAGAATTGTTTAAGAAATAGTTGAATAATAGTTGTTATTAGCTCTTCTTTGTATGCATGGCAGCAGTCCCCTTTGAATCCATCCAGCCCTCGACTTTGGTTTGTGGGGAGTGCTTGCTTTCTGTTTTTGAATTACAAATGCAATTTCACTATTAGGAATTGGTCTGTTCAGATTGCCCATTTCTTCCTGGTGTGGTCTTGGAAGATTGTATGTGTCTGGCAATGTACCCATTCCTTCTAAACCGCCTGATTTGTTGGCTTATCGCTGTTTGTAGAACTTCTGTATGATTCGTTGTATCTCTGTGGCATTGGCTGTGATTTCTTTCATTTCTTAGTTTGTTTATCTAGGCCCCTTCTCTCTCTCTCTCTCTCTCTTTTTTTTTTTTTCCAGTGAATCTAGGTAAAGTTTTATTTTATCGATTTTGTTTGTCTTTTCAACAAAACCAGATTTTGGTTTCATTGATCTTTTTAATTTGGGGGGAGGGGGTCTTATTTATTTCTTCCCTAATATGTATTATTTCCTTCTTTCCTTTTGGGCTTTGTTCTTTTTTGTCTAATTCATTTAGGTGTTATTTGAGATTTTTCTTGTTTCTCAAGGAAGACCTGTGTCACTAGAAACTTCCCTTTTGGAACTGATTTTGTTGCATCTCACAGATTTTTGGAAAGTCGCTTTTCCACCGATGTTTGTCTCGAGGTAGTTCTGATTTCCTCTTTGATTTCTTCAGTACCACATTATTTTTTTTTTAGTAGCATATTGTTTAGCCTCTATGTGTTTGTCTTTTTCCTATTTTTCTTTCTGTAATTGATTTCTGGTTTCATACTGTAGTGGTCAGAAGAAAAATGTTTGATATAATTATAATTATATAGTATTATTATATGTTATATCTAATTAAAGAGTACTATTTTATTATATTATTTCTATAGCTATATGTAACATTATATATTATTTATTATTATATATAATTTTATGTGTGGTATATATCATATATAAATATCTGCCTAGATTTACATATATACTATCTGGATGGAAATCTGTCTAGGAGTTTCCATTGTGGCTCAGTGGAAAGGAATCTGACTGTTATCCATGAGGACGAGGACGCATGTTCGATCCCTGACCTTGCCCAGTGGATTAAGGATCCAGTGTTACCATAAGCTGTGGCTCGGATCTGGCATTGCTGTGGCTGTGGTGTAGGCTGGCGGCCATAGCTCTGCTTCAACCCCTAGCCTGGGAACCTCCTTATGCTGCAGGTGTGGCCCTAAAAAGACAAATAAAAAATCTGTCTAAAGGTTAAGGACTCAGAGGTTAAGGACTCAGTGTTGCTACTGCAGTGACATAGGTCGCAGCTGTGGCTCAAACTTACATATGCTGCAGGTGCAATTGAAAAAGAAAAAAAAATCCATTTAGATTATCGTATCTATAATTATATCCATTATGAATAACATAATATTGGTAAATAGTATATAATATTGTACTATTATAAAATGCATATTAGTGATCACTATATTGTACAATATAGTACATATACTATATATAAAAGTAGATAAGCATGTATATTATAATTACATGTGTATTTATATACAATACATCTCTATATCCTATAGACCAGGAATTTCTTTTTTTTTCTTTTTTTGCTTTCCAAAATATAGTTTTAGGGAGTTCCTGTCATGGTTCAGTAGTAACGAAACTGACTGGTATCCATGAGGGCTCAGGTTCAATCCCTGGCCCCATTCAGTGGGTTAAGGATATGGAGTTGCCATGAGCTGTGGTGTAGGTCGCAGACACAGCTTGGATACTGCATTGCTGTTGCCGTGGTATAGGCCGGCAGCTGTAGCTCCAATTTGACCCCTAGCTTGGGAACCTCCATATGCCTTGAGTGCAGCCTTAAAAAGACAAAATAAAATAAAATAAAATATAGTTTTATACATGCTTTAAATAGGTTTACATTTTTTTAAAAAGTAATATTTTAATTTTATATTTTATAACTGCATAGAAGGAGAAATGATATTGTAACCTTCAGAGGCATTTTCTCCTTTATTCTTTTTTGTTTGTTTTTTGGTGCATTTTCTAATTTGTTTTTTTAGTTTTTTAGTTTTATTTTATTTTATTTTTCTTACTGAATAGTTTATTTACAGTGTTGTGTGGAATTTCATTTTTATTATGTGAGACAGAGGACAAAAAATTCCCCAGAGCACTCTCTCTCCAAATATATAACATCCTATCTTGGGAGTTCACATTGCAGCTCAACAGAAATGAACCCAACTAGTATCCATGAGGACGCAGGTTTGAACCCTGGCCTCACTTAATGGGTTAAGGGTTAGGCATCGCCACAAACTATGGTGTGGGTCCCAGATGGAGCTCGGATCCTGTGTGGCTGTGGCTGTGGTGTAGGCTGGCAGCTGCAGCTCCGATTCAATCCTTACCCTGGGAACTTCTGTATGCCACAAGTGAGGTGCGAAAAAAGCCGAAAACAAAAACCCTACTCTCTTGCACAACCTAGACCGACTTGTGTCCAGTCCTGTCTTGGGTTTATCACCTCGGATAAACCCCAAACGAAACACAGGCGAGCAAGCAGAATGGATAGTTCACGCAGAAAACCCCTGGAGTCACATTAATAGGAGGATGGATTTTGTACCTGCCCACCAGCCACCTGTGTTCCTGGAGTTGTCATCCCAGTAGCCAGTGAGATGTCCACCCAGACCTCCAGGTTTTGGGCTCATGGGAAGGTGGTCAGTGCACAGGAGCCTCCTTGAGAAAATTCCTGAGGTGTCACACAGCTGTTGTTCCTTGACTTCTCGGAGACGGGAAACTTGCAATGATACCCACCCCTTTCTCATCATCCACCCTCTGCTCCAAGCCATGAATGCAACACTGTCTGCCCTTCCCTGATCACAGGCTTCTCCAATTTCCAGATTCTGCCTTCTTTGATTCCATGCAACTCCACAGAATGCATGTTTCAAATGTGCACGCCCTCCTGACCCAATCCAGGTGTATTCTTTGCTTTGCCTGAGCCGGTTCTGAACCTTGGCATGTTTACTCTCCGTTTCCCAAATGTTTGTGGACCCGATCTTGATAATTGGTAGCTGGTATTGCGGCAATTTCCGGACAGCCCTTGGGCACCGGATAAGGTCTTTTCCTTCCTGAATAAACCAGCAATCTCTGAGGGAGGGATTTTGGCATCTGTCCTGCAGTGAAAAGGGACAGCTGGAATGTTAAGGACAGTGCTGGGAGGGAGGCTACTTGTCAACCAAGCGGGGCGAGTCTCTGTTTTAACAACCGGGACACCTGAGTATTTGTTCTGCCCACGAAGCTACAATCTAACCCAGAAAGCGAGTGAAGAACATTTTCAGAGCCATGCTCATGAAGCGTCATGTCTGGCAGTCCCACAGTCCCACAGGGATCTCAATAAAGATGACGCATATCTGGTGGGTCCAAGACGCCAGCTCATAGATTATTCACTGATACTGTTCTGCAGATTTTGAGAGATGCCAGGTTGGAGGGCATTTAGTGAAGACAAATGTATCTCTCTCTTTTTCTTTCTTCCTTCCTTCCTCCCTATTTCTCTCTTCCTCTCTCTTTCTCTTTCTTTCTCTTCCTTCCTCCCTCCCTCTCTCTTTCTCTCTCTTTCTTTCCCTTCCTTCCTTCTTTGCTTCTTTCTTTCCTTCCCACACCTGCAGTATATGGAAGTTCCCAGGCTAGGGGTTGAATCGGAGCTGCATCTGTGACCGACACTGCTGTTTGCAGCAACGCTGGATCCCTAACCCACTAAGCAAGACCAGGGATGGAACCCACATCCTCACAGACACTATGTCTGGTTGTGAACCCACTGAGCCACAACAGGAACTCCTAAAGGCGACCTTTCACAACTAAGATTCCTTTGAGGATGCTATACCCCTGCTTCTCCATCCATTGCAGGAAGGTGACTCTCCTAAAACGTGTTCCTTGAAAACAGACAGGACACAGCATCTCATTCAGTTTCTCTCTACCCATTATCAAGGGGATTATTTTTCGAGCAACCTGCATACCTCAGTGGACACTGGAAATCATGGCAGGAGGGAAGCCAGAATCAGATAAAATTGCACAGCTCTGCACCTTTCTTAAAAACCTTCGGGGAGAAGCACTGTAAGGTTTCTAAGTTTACAATTAGAAATCAGGTCGCAGGGCCCCTAAAGCACATCACCCAGATGCCTTTTTAATTGTTTCTCTCCTTCTCTGACACTCGATTTTTAAAAAGTACTTCTTTTTCCCCTTGTGTCAAAGGAAGTGTCATTCAGAAATTACCGCTCAGAGGCTGAAACACCCCCAATTCACTGGAACACATTTAAGTGAGGTTGCAGGGAGCCATTGAGTTTAATCATGGAAATTTGCAGGAAGCTTTCATCGATAGTTTGTCAAAGCGTGTAAAAATAACAGCACGGGGAATATAGCCAATATTTTATAAAACTTTAAATGGAGTAGCGTCTATAAAAAGAGTGAGTTACTGGGTTGCCACCTGAAACCAATGTATTGTAAATCAACTCTACTTCCCTCTAAACAAATAAATATATCAATAAAAAACAACCAAAAATGCAAAGAAAAGGTATGTAAAATCATAGGCTAGAAGAAAAAAACCTTAGATTACGATTTTCTTTCTCTTTCTTTCTTTCTTTCTTTTTCTTTCTTTCGCTGTTTTAAGGTCACACTCATGGCACATGGAGGTTCCCAGGCTAGGGGTGGAGTCAGAGCTGTAGCCACCAGCTTATGCCACAGCCACAACAACGTGGGATCCAAGCCGCATCTGCAACCGACACCACAGCTTGTGGCAACACCAGATCCTTAACCCAATGAGCGGGCCCAGGGATTGAACCTGCATCCTCATGGATCCTAGTCAGGCTTGTTAACCACTGAGCCACGAAGGGAACTCCAGATTATGGTTTTTTTTTAAACTGAATATTTTTGACCACAGTGGCAGCATGCAGAAGTTCCCTGGGGCAGGGACTAAACCCATGACACTGCAGTGACCTCAGCTGCTGCAATGGCAACGCCAGATCCTTAACCCTCTGAGCTCCCATGAAATTCCTGATAATTGAATATTGTCATGTGAAATGTATGCAGCAGGGGATTCTGAGCCAAAACTGCATCGACATCATTTCTACGAATGCATCTTATCTGTCTGTCTACCTATTGTTATCCATCTGTCTCTCTATCCATCCATCCATCCATTTATCATCTATCTCTGTGTATGTATGTATCTATCCATCTATCTTATCTCTCAACTATCTTATCTATCCATATTTCTATCTATCTATATGTATTTATTTATTTATCTATCCATCTATCTTATCTCTTATCTATCCAAGTATCTATATGTATGTATGTATCTATGTATCTATCTTAACTCTCATCTATCTTATCTATCCGTCCATCTATCTACCTACCTATCTCTGTGTATCTCTGTATCCCTATGTATCTATGAATCTACGTATCTATGCATGTATCTATCTCAATATTTAAACAAGTTACATGTGTTTGTTAGGCATTTTTGTATGTGTGTATATAACTAACTTTAAAAAAATCTCAGCCCCAAATTATTAGATGCCTTTTCTGTGAAAAACGCTGATTTGTGCACAAAGCGTTTTTGCTTTTCTGTGTCAATTAGCATTTGCTAGACCTGAAATCACCCTTAAACCCTATGGCATTCTTAGCACTATCTTTCTAAATTGACACAGTGATGCCCTGAAGCCCTGTCTGACTAATTGCCACGGTTCCTATATATCTAGTGAAAAGTGCTGCCGGGACATTTGTCTGGTAGCAAGTCCAAGGCAGTGACCTAGAAGCCAGCTGTGTGACTGGCAGTTGTGACTCACGGGTTTCAAATTTCCTGGACGGTGGGGCAGCCACTGACCTCCTATTACTTGGCCATTGTTCCTCCTCATCCTTGACTCGCTGAGGCTCTTGTACCCTCAGCACTGTTGACATTTAGAGCTGGATCATCCCTTTTCGTGGCGAGTTTCCCTGTGTCTTGTAGGATGATAAGTGGCATCGTGGTCTCCACTCCCAGGATAACAGTTGAGACCCCTGCAAAAATGTCTGCAACATCACCAGCATCCCATGGGGGACTGGCGTGGGGGCAAAACCACCCCATTTGCTAAATAGCCCTGCTGATTAGACTGAATTGCAAGCTTCTTAATCTTTTAGACCCTTAAGTCTGCACATTGCTCCTCTCTTAAGGTGTTTTTTTTTCTCCCCCTTTTTCTGTCTTTTTTTGTCTTTTTAGGGCCACATCCAAGGCATATGGAGGTTCTAAGGCTAGGGGTCCAATTGGAGCTGTAGCTGCTGGCTTATGCCATAGTCACAGCAACTCGGGATCCGAGCCACATCTGTGACCTACACCACAGCTCATGGCAACGCCAGATCCTTAACCCACTGAGTGAGGCCAGGGATCGATCCTGTGTCTTCATGGATGCTAGTTGGGTTTGTTAACCACTGAGCCATGACGAGAACTTCTCCCCTTTGCCTGGACTGTAAACATGGACTTGCTTCCTTGCATAGGGTATCACTCATTCTTCCTAAGATGCATAAGGAGTTGACGTAGTGTATTTCTGAAATTTCTCTGTAAGCAGAAAACTCACATTGCATTCACAAACTTTCACATGTTGTCTCTAAAGATTTGTTTTAAAAAATAATTGGGACATGACATTTCAACTCCTATGAATGAGTGGGTGGCAGGTTTTTGCTGCTGTGTGTATATGTGTGTGTGTACACACACACTAATATATAATATATATGCACATATATAAATATATGTATGTGAGGTTTTTTCTGATATATGTATGTGTGTGTGTGTGTGTGTGTGTGTGTGTATATATATATATAGAATGTCTATCAAAAGTAATTATGGCATAGATTCAAGAAACAGTCACCATTGCTTATGACCTTTAGTAAAAGATGCATATTTGCTTCTTGCCTTAGTCCAAAGGGAGTTAGAAAAACATACTGATTAACCACAAAATTTTCTATACATCCTAGAATTAATCTTGGGGCTCCTACAGGAGAAGAATTTCTCACGCTACCTTTAAAATACAGTATTGGCATTCCTGTCGTGGCTCAGCAGAAACGAATCTGGTTAGCATCCATGAGGACGCAGGTTCACCCCTGGCTTTGCTCAGTGGGTTAAGGATCCGGTGTTGTCACGAGCTGTGGTGTAGGTCACAGACGCAGCTCAGATTCTGCATTGCTGTGGCTGTGGCATAGACCAGCAGCTACAGCTCCGATTCAACCCCTAGCCTGGGAACTTTCATATGCTGTGAGTGCGGCCCTAAAAAGACCAAAAGACAAAAAAAAAAAAAACAAAACCAGTATCATGGAATAGGGAAACTACCAAAGTTATACATCACTGAGAATCCATAATATTTCCCTCCTTTATGAATAATAGTTTTCTTCTTGGGGTTTCTACATTAAATTAGACTTTCTAATCAAAGGAAAAAGCCAACTTGTTTCCAATAGCTGTTGCAAAAAGTGAAGAATCCACGAAAGCAGCTCTGATTCTCTTAACTGAAGAAAACCATGAACTTGGGAGAAATATATATAAATCTGTGCATATAGAGTATATATATATATATATATATATATATATATGTATAAATGAGAAATCATTGAGGAAACCAAAGAGAAATCCATTTTCTGGGCTCACCGCTATAGCTGTATCTTTCTTTACAAGTGTAAATTTAGAGTGTGACACACACACATTTAGAGTGGGACAAGTAATTGTTAGGAGAAATCAAGTAAAATAAAGTGAAACTAGAAGTCGAGCTATCCTCAAAGAAGGCGAGACTGTACATAATAGAGACCTCCTGGATGGGATCAGTTCTAGGGTATTTCGTCAGCATTTACCATCCTATTTGGATGTGGCTAATGGTTTATCTCTCATTTTTCTTTCATTTTCTTCTCCTCCTCCTTCTCCTTCTCCTCCTTCTCCTTCTTCCTCCCGTTCCTCTTCCTCTTCTGCTTTTTTGGGCCACACCTACAGCTTACAGAAGTTCCCAGGCTAGGGGTGAAATCGGTGCTACAGCCGCCAGCCTACACCAGGACCACAGCTTACGGCCACACCAGATCCGTAAGGCATCGAGGGAGGCCAGGGATGGAACCCGCATCCTCAGAGATGCTAGTCAGGCTCATTTTCCCTGCGCCACAACAGGAATGCCCTATCTCTCATTTCTCTTAGCGTAGTTATGCAGAACCTCCTAAGTTCAGGCGAAACACATTTCCATGCTGTTGTACATGGCGTCCTTAAGGAGAGCTAGCACGTAAGTTTAATATTCATGACATGTCAGACTCTTTCATTGTCATGACTACATGGAAATCTCAGACACTGTCGATGCATGAACGGTCTAAATCACTAAAGATGACCCAGTTTTATTTCCATAGATATTTATTATGGTGACATTTCTCACCTTCTTATATCCTGCATCCAAAACACGTACAGTCTCTAATTTCACGTGTATTATTATAAGGCAGGGGTCTGGTAGTGTAGACCAATTTTAAATAGGTATAGTATTCAAATAAGACATTAGCGTATGGTGTTAGAATATGATATTACTAATCATATAATAAAATATTGACACAGCTTAAAAGTATTTCCAAGGTCCTTAAAACCTGTGAAAATTTAGTGAGTACCACAGCCTGCTCTTTGATCTCAAAAACCAATGTATTTTACAAGGAAGAGGGTGATCAGAGCTCCCGCTGTGGTGCCACGGGATCAGCAGCATCTTGGGAGCTGCTGGGACAAGGGTGCCATCCCCATTCTGGCACAGTGGGTGATGGATCTGGCATGGCCGCAGCTGCGGCTCGGTTCTCAGCTGTGGCTCAGATCTTATCCCGAGCCTGGGAGCTCCATATGCTGCCGGGCAGCCAAAAAGCTTTTAAAACAAGAAAAAGGAAGGTGATTATCAAATAGCCTTCCATTAGGGATGCAGTAAAGAGTATCATGAAGGGTGTAAAGTGATGATGACTCTCCCGTGTTTACTGTCCGTCTTTTTTATACATAATCAATAAATCATTCTGCTCAGGCATTTCATTGCACCAGATGAAGCTGGATTGGATGCATTGCTTAGAACTGGACATCCGTGGCCCTGGGGTTTACAGGGGAACTAAACTGAATTAACTGATTGACTCTCCCTGTCACTGATCTTTGGGGAGAGTGATTTTTGGAATCAAATTAACTTTGTCACCATATCTATCTGGGCTGCTTCTTCGTAGGATAACCGTGGTACACAGAAACATCTCATTTTGTAGGGATAAATGAGTGAGGATTAGTGAAAACAATATGGTTTAAAGTGGTATGGGTTTAAATGCTAGGAAAATATGTAAAAATAAAGCATGAGTTTAAATAAAATGAAAAGGTTATTTTTCTCTCTTCTTAAAATCTATTTTGGGTAGCCCACGTGGAGGTCATGTCTTGGATTATAATACTTTTTTATTAACAATTATAAGAACTTAAAAAAATATAGGGAGTTCCTGTCATGGCTGAGTGGAAACAAACCCAACTTGTATCCATGAGGATGTGGGATCGATCCCTGGCCTCGCTTAGTGGGTTAAGGATCCATTGTTGCCATGAGCTGTGGTGTAGGGCGCAGATGTGACTGTGGCATAGGCCAGCAGCTATAGCCTGGGAACTTCCATTTGCCAGTGTGGCCCTAAAAAGCAAAAAAAAAAAAAAATGAAAATCTACCTGCAGGACCTCAACAAGCTATCAGCAGAACCTCAAAATATTTTCTCTGTTAATAAGAGTGCTTTAGGCAATAAAAATAGTTCTATGATGCATTTGTATGGTTAGAGAGAACCTAAACAAAAGTGTGACATTTTAAAGATTTTCCAGTAAGATGAAAATTGATAAACTCTTGTGATATACATTGCTTATTATTCATGTTTATCCAAAACTCTGAAATGCAAGAGATTTAAACCTAGAGTGCCACGCTGACGTATTTGCCTTAAAATTTTAGGAGTTCCCATCATGGTTCAGCAGAAACGAATCCAACTAGGAACCATGAGGTTACGGGTTCAATCCCCGGCATCGCTCAGTGGGTTAAGGATCTGACGTTGCCATGAGCTATGGTGTAGGTCACAAACGAGGCTTGGATCTGGCGTTGCTGTGGCTCTGACATAGGCTGGTGGCTACAGCTCCAATTCGACCCGTAGCCTGGGAACTTCCATGTGCAGTGGGTGCAGCCCTAAAAGGACAAAAAGACCAAAAAAAAAAAATTATAAAGCACAGATAGCTGGATAATCTCCTTCTTTTCATTTCTTTTTTTTTTGGGGGGGTGCTTTTTAGAACTCCACCTGCAGCATATGTCAATTCCCAGGGTAGGGGTCGAATTGGAACTGCATCTCCCAGCCCACACCACAGCCACAGCAATGCCAGGTCTGAGCCATGTCTGCCACCTACAGCACAGCTCACAGCGATGCGGGGATCCTTTAACCCAATGAGCAAGGCCAGGGATCAAACCTGAATCCTCATGGATGCTGGTCAGATTGGTTTCCACGGAGCCATGACGGGAACTCCCTCTTTCTTTTCTTTAGAGCCCTGACTTTCTCCTACAGTAGTTTGTCCAGATTCCATAGTGAAAGGAATACACCTAAATATACATCCAGCTGTTTTATTTTACTTTATTTTTAATTTAACTTTGTTTTGTTAGGGATGCACCTACCACATATGGACATTCCCAGGCTAGGGGTTGAATCAGAGTTGCAGCTGCAGCCTACACCACAGCCACCACAACACCAGATCCAAGCCACATCTGAGACCTACATGGCAGCTTGTGGCAACGCCAGATCCTTATTCTGCTGAGCGAGTCCAGGAATTGACCACACACTCTTTGCTGGGTTCTTAACCTGCGGAGCCACAGCAGGAACTCCCATTCAGTGATTTGCTTTTTTTAATTAATTCATTTATTTTTCCGCTGTACAGCATGGGGGCCAAGTTACTCTTACATGTATACATTTTTTCCCCACCCTTTGTTCTGTTGCAATATAAGTATCTAGACATAGTTCTCAATGCTACTCAGCAGGATCTCCTTGCTGAAATGCCATGATAGGCATGCATAACACGCTCTTGTATTCGTTGGTCTATTGTTAATCCTCAGGGAGAAGAAGGGCCCTTCACTGAGGGGGATTTACCACCTGAATTCTGTTTTAGGTTGTGGTTCCTCTTTCTATTACAGGTTGTCTCGCCACAGAAGCTCCTTCACCCACGACACAACTGCCGTAAGGACCTGCTCGTGTCATATGAGACAATCAAACTGTGCCCACAATGATTGACATTGCAGAAGACCGCCAGAGAGGGCTGGTGGGGTAGATGCTGGACTCTAGAACCTTAAGGGTATCAGGTCCCAAAAAAGAGGAACACAATTAAAAAAAAAAAAATCGGAAAGGAGAGAAACGTACCGGCAGGCCAGAGCCGACGTATAAAAGCCTTTCTTTACTCAAGGCCAAGAGCACTTCTGGAAGCTTGTTGCAGTAAAATCATCAGGGAACGATGGCAATGAGTAACGTACATCATCACTGCCCCTGTGTATTCTGTCGGCACGTGGCGGCATTGCGAACACTTAGGAAGTGTTCAAAAGGAGAGCGCGTGAGAAGTTCCCGTTGTGGCTCAGCGGGTTAAGAACCCGACACAGTGTCCATGAGGAGGCAGGCTGATCCCTGACATTGCTCAGTGGCTTAAAGGACCTGGTGTTGCTGCGGCAGGGGTGTAGGTTGGCACCTGCAGGTCCGATTCAACCTCTAGCCTGGGAACTTCCCTATGTGGCAGGTGCAGCCCCCCCTCCCCCGCAAAAGGAACATGGAGCGTGAAACTGATGCGGTCTGAATAAGGAGCAGGATATTTAACAAACGTACACACATTAATTGGTAAGTATTTACCGTGTCTAAGGGAATTCACAAGTCAATAAATTCAATAAAGTGGGGGGAAAAAAGAATAACCGTTTAAAAAGATAACATGTATTTCCAGTAATAAGCAAGAAATTTAAAATTTACTTGGTGTTCTTAATTGCAGGCCGTGACTCAGTCTTTAATCAAGCTTTCCATAAAACCACAGGAATCAAAAAGCAAGAGATAATTATGAAAATTTGAAAATATCATTGGTAACTTTTTAATGTAAACAGGAATGGAGCAATAGAAGGAATCGGACAGCTTAAGGAGTTTCCTGGTGGCCTGGCCGTTAAGGAGCTGGCATTGTGACTGCAGTGGTGTGGGTTCAATCCCTGGCCAGGAAACTTCCACACACTGTGCATGTGGCAAAAAAAAAAAAAGACATCTTTATAGAATAAAGGACATTTGTCAGTATGTAAATCAAAATGACGAAAGTCATATTTATTTTTTTATTTTTTGTCTTTTTGCCATTTCTTGGGCCGCTCCTGTGACATATGGAGGTTCCCAGTCTATGGGTTGAATCGGAGCTGTAGCCGCCGGCCTACACCAGAGCCACAGCAACTTGGGATCCGAGCCGCATCTGCCCTACACCACAGCTCACGGCAACACTGGATCCTTAACCCACGGAGCAAGGCCAGGGATTGAACCCACAACCTCATGATTCCTAGTCGGATTCATTAACCACCGAGTCATGACAGGAACTCCAGGAAAGTCATTTTTAAAAGCAGGGGAAAATGCTGAGAGAAAAGAAGGCAGATCCAGGAGTCAAATATCTATCTTATTAGAGAAAAACAAGTGCAGAGAATATAATGAAAGAGGACGAGGAAAAATAACTTTCTACCTCTTAAAAGGTGTTAAATTTTAAGATCAAATTTAATTTTTTTAACTTTTATTTCCTTTTGCCAAGCCCGCAGCATGCAGAAATTCCCAGGCCAGGGATCCAACCTGCATCTCAGCTGCAATGTAAGCTGCTGCAGTGACAATGCTGGATCCTTAACCTGTTGCACCACCAGGGAACTCCTTAGTCCACCTTTTTTTTTTTTTTTTGCTTTTTCTAGGGCCACACCCATGGCATATGGTAGTTCTCTGGCTAGGGGTCCAATCGGAGCTACAGATGCCAGCCTACACCACAGCCACAGCAACACAGGATCCGAGCCACATCTACAACCTACACCACAGCTCAAGGCAATGCCAGATCCTTAACCCACTGAGTGAGGACAAGGATTGATCCCGCATCCTCGTGGATACTAGTTGGGTTCTTTACTACTGAGCTACAATGGAACTCCCCCTATTCCATCATTTTAGAACTCTGTTTTCAAATATCGTCTTCCAGGTTGTGGCTATATTTTCCTTTCTTTCATGATATCTTTTATTTAAGAACGTTCTTAATTTTTGCATAGCTACATGGATCCCTGTTTTCTTTTACGGCGTGTTCTTTTGGTGTAGCTTTTAGGAGTTCAATCAAGGAAGGAACTATGCATGTGCAACATTTTCGATAGGAAGTATCTCATCTCAGTGTAATTATCCTAGTCAAAACAGGGAACAGCCTCAGAGATCTTAAAACGATGTGTCAATTTAATGACTCGTGGAATGTCCACGTCAAATTATCCTCATGAACTACACTGCAACTATTTACTGACAGAAACACACAGTATAGGAGAACAAGGTGTATAAACATTGGAATACATCATTATTATAGATTAATTACATAATTCCCATAGATGGCACACTGAAAACAGGTGCGAAGAAAAATAAATACTTCATATTTCTGCAGTGAACGTGTATGGCTTCTGTACGGCACAAATATGATAAAAATTAAGTGAAGGAAAATAAACACATTCTAGAGATGCAACATATTCTCCACGATGAAATTCCAGCTTGGGAACTAGACCCCTTTGCTGTCAACTTACACGAAAGGACTGGACACGTATTTACAAGCTCACACTTAAAACTTCTCTATGAACTTACCTAATCAACTCTGGGGTAATAAAGTTTACAGGAGGAAAAATTAAATGCCATATTGAACGGAGACGCACCTTCCTTGCTCAGGGGAATGAAGAGAGAGAAAAAGAAAAATACAGGGTATAGCTGTTTGGGGAGTAAAAAGCAAACTACAGAGCTCATAATATTTTGTGAAAAACATTATAGAAAAAAAAAGAAACACATAAAGAGGGAGAAAAACCTCCCACAGGGTTTACAGTGCCAGATGGTATATTTTTTCAGGAAAATAACCCTAAAAATTTAATGGCCGTCAACAATGAATCCACCTTTTACAACGTAATCAGAAATTTCATGCTTTAGTATTTTAAATTTAAAATATGTACTCAAGAAGCACCCCACATTTGTATGAATGGAGGTGGATTCCAAAATATGAGCAAAATCATATGTGGTGATGATAAATCAACTAGGAAAACAGTATAAAAAATGAAGTGGATAAAGGTCCCTTGTTGGCACAGTGGGTTGGGGATCCGGTGTTGTCACTGCAGGGGCTTGGGTCACTGCTGTGGTGCAGGTTCAATCCCCGGTCTGGGAACGTCCGGAGATCACAGGTGCCGTTAAAAAAAAATGAAATGGATGACGATGAATTTTATTTATTTACACACCTAATCTCCGCTGTGATGAAATATTTAACTTTCACAAAAATGAATATATCTTCTCCATATTATTAGTGTTATTACTTGGACTATGCCATTTGTGTGTTACATGTTCTTTTAACAAGTTTTATTGGAGCAGAATTGACTTACAATGTTGGGGTATTTTCAGGTGTACAGCAAAATGATTCAATTATATATAATATATATTTATACATATACACACACACACACACGTATGTATATATCCATTCTTTTTCAGATTATATTTTTCCATCTAGAGTGTTACAAAGTATTGAGTAGATTTCCAGGTGCTATGCAGTAGGCCCTTGTTACTTATCTATTTTATATTCAGCAGTGTGTATTTTAAAATCCATCTGCAGAAGAAATATTAGGAGTCCTTTAAAAAAGGCAAGGCTTTTTTTTTTTTTTTTTTGCCAAAATACTCCAAATCTGTGAGCAATGTTTGCTTTAATGCCTTCAACTACTTGAAAGAATGAAAAATGGATTAATAATTCGGTGAATAAGTCTTCTCAGGCCACTCTATGAAAGTTCATGAAGATGAATAGATTTCTAGTTACAAAGGAATCCCAATTACAAGTCCAATAGCAAGAGGATCCAGTAATGCTTAGAAAGCAGTAGTTTTCCTCCGTGGAAATCCATAATGAAAGAAATCAGATTCTGGCATCCACCTGACTTTTGTGGTACCTTCTGGTTTTGCTTTTCGGCCTTTCAGAGTCCATCCCTTTTTGTGGTTTTATAATCCCAACGTGAGACCACAGCCTCTCATTTAACTTGCTCTAGACCTATGACTTCCATTAAAAACTGCACATTATCATAAGCCTTGGATGACAAACGTGAACACATAGTTTTCTGTAGTTCAGAGGCTTGGTACCCAAACCCAATGCTAGGCTTTCTCTGTCAGGCGTAATTAAGAGCTCATACTTGGCATTTTTCTTCTGCTTGACTTAAACCCTATGTCTTATGATGATACATTTTTGCATCGGATTCTTCTTCAACAACATTGTTCTTCTGCTTATATTCTTGTTCTGTGGACAGATCCCACCTTCTCCTTTTTCCCTAAAGTATATATTTTTTGGGGTCCGTCATTTTACTTAGCAAATTCGATTACACAACAGAGAAATATGCAGCACAAATTCAGACATAACACTGCATGAATGGCTTCCATTCTTAAGGTTTTTTTCAAAAGCTAACAAAACAGCTGTGTATTACGTCAGGCAACAAGGCAAGCTCTGAACAAATATTTTACTAAACCTCTAGTGAACAGAAAGTGTCAATCATAGAGCATGATTTCAGAAGAAAAACTTCAAAGATGGGTAGGTATTCGGTTGGGCTGGTCCACATACCTCACGTTTCACAGTGGACGTTCAAAACGCTAATGCATGGAATGATTTTTTAGTGCAGAAAAGAATCTGTTAATCCCTTGAGTTTTTATACGTATGTTTAAGTGTTTATTACATGACGCTGCCAAGTTGCCTCAAATTTATCTCTTGGTTCCACATGAGGCAGGCTTTCTCTGGAAATCAATGTCGATGATAAATGATCATGGAGATGACAAGGACACATAATTGGAAAGGCAGTCTAGATAAATTAAAAAAAAACATGGAGAACTTAGACCAGTGGTAATTACTGCAATAATTCAGTGGGGGGATACAGTTGCAAAAATAGATACAGAGATCCATGGAAAATAATGGCGCATTGAGAAAGCGACTCACATGGATACACTGTCATTGGATTAATGACAGAGGCAGCACCAGGGAGAGAGCGGGAGACTCTCTGGAAATAGGAAAAATAAAATTATATTGACGTTGACCTCACACCATGCGCAGAAGTCAATTTTAATTATAGTGCCAGCCTCCGTGTGACGGGGTCACGCAAAAGGTCCATTCTGACTTTGGCAGGTTTCGGCTTATGATGCTAAGGGGAACACAGGGGCTTGCAGGCTGGCCCAAATCTTTCTGCCAACCCCTCATTCCCCCTCTGCCTGTAATTTTTATCTCTTTCAGCATTTTTCCTTATTTTATTAATGAATCACTTGACCGGAATGTGTATCAACTTTTATGTGAGATAGGAGTTCCCTGGTGGCCTAGAGGGTTAAGGATTCAGTAGTGTCACTCCTGGGGCTCAGGTTTGATCCCTGGCCTGGGACCGTCTGCACGTTGCAGGCACAGCCAAATATATATATGTGGGGGGGTATATATATGTGTGATATGTATGTGTGTGTGTGTATGTGTGTGTATAAAATGATAAATATAAAAGACTGAAAATCAGTTACCCAGGCCCACAACATAAGTTGGGAGGAGTTCCCATTGTGGCTCAGTGGGTTAAGAACCCAACAGAGCATATTTGAGGATGTGGGATGGATCCCTGGCCTCGCTCAGTGGGTTAAGGATCTGGCGTTGCTGTGAGCTGTGGAGAAGGTGGCAGACGCAGCTTGGATCTGATATTGTTGTGGCTGTGGCATAGGCTGGCAGCTGCAGTTCCCACTGAACCCCTAGCCTGGAGCTTCCATATGCTACAGGTGTGGGCTTAAGAAGAAAAAAAAAAAGTTGGGAAAGCAAAACCAAAGACACCCAGATAAAGAACAAAATAAATATCAAAGACAGAGCCTGAGTTAATGAAAGTGAAATGAAGATGAACAGGGCCCCCTCCACCCCATGCTGGCTCTGTGGAAAGAGCTACGCCTTTCAAATGCCATTTCTTCAGAGCCCTCAATTACACACCACCAAAGAAGTATGGCTAGAAGATGCCAAGATGCAAATAACCATGAACAAAGGATAGGTTGAAATAACGGCCAGCATTCCCAAACTTGGATACAGAGACAGGAAGTAAGCAAATGGCTGTTGGAAAAAGGGTCTGAACACAGGATGGCCACACGTGTTTAGCTGGTACCAAAGAAAACGTAACATCTATGAGCTGCAGTAAAGCCAAGCACAAGCCTGTATATATTCTCTGTGTATGTATTAAATATAGGTAGGTATATATATATATATATAGTATAGTATACTGTTGGCTCAAAAAAATGCAGAACCTAACACTTGAGAATTAGGAGTTCCTGCTGTGGTGCAGTGGGTTAAGAGTCCGACCGCAACAGCCCGGGTTGTGGCAGAAACACAGGTTTGAACCCTGGCCCAGAGAAGTGGGTTAAAGGATTTGGCATTGCCGCAGCCCCGGTGTAGGCTGCAGCTGAGGCTTAGAGTCGGTTCCTGGCCCAGAAACATCCATAGGTCACAGGAGAGGTCAAAAAAAAATTTTAAAGTTAAATAAAAGTTAAGAATTACGTTTCCTTCTGGGAGCTTCCTGAGGACTATATCGCTGGGAAAGATGGCCAGGATATATTGGAGTTTTGCAACAAAAACAAAAACCACTCTCCCCCCGTGCCCCACTGCAGGAAACTTGTTGAATAGAAATGTGGAGAGAGAGTTTTGGGTGAAGTTTTGCTTTGCCAAGCAGAGGAGGGCACAGCAGGCTCATGCCTCAAGGACTGTGCCCCCACCACCCCCCCTCCTTGGGGGAAGAATTGCAGGGAGTTTTATGGTCTCAAAGGAGAAAAACAGGGTTTCAGATAAGAATCCGGGTTGGGGCAGGCATGCACTCTTCTTTCTCTGGGGGAATCTTCATCATGGAAGCTGGTGTCAGGCCATCTCAGCCTGACCTGGGTGGTGGTCTGCCGGGTTATTGCCTAGAATGGCAGTACCTGTGAAAAGGGCATATTGATCAGAGATGAGAACAAACCAGGAAAGTTCCTGAGAAACATCTTGTGCCCATCATCTTCCACCCACAGGCCACTGAGCTCAGGGTGTCTGATCTTGAGCTCACAGGTGATGTGTTTAGGGTGCCGTTAAGCCAGGGAGAAGCAGAAGGAAGGGCTCCATGCTCTTCAATTTCAAAGTCCTCATGTCTGGAAGAAGTATAAGGAATATCCCTTCTCTCTTAGGTGGATAAGATGCCTACATCATTGTGTGTATCCCTTGAGAGGGAACCAGGATCCCGCCCCAAGGCAGTGCTGTTGTGTCTTGATGGCTCCTCCCTGGTCTCTGCCTCCCCTCCCTTCCCTGATCAGCACCTGTCTGAACCTGCCCCTCGGAGCTCAGGGAAAGTCCTGGAGGCTGAAGGAGGTCCATTTCCTAAAAAGAAGCAATGGGGGACACAGAGGCTTGTGTGCCCAGGAGTCCTACAGGGCCCTCCTCGGTTACACTGGTGGTGGTCTTCTGGGTTACGGCGTCTGGACTTTTACTAGAGTAGCGATACTTGTGCAAAGGGCATATTGATCAGAGATTAGAACTCACTAGGAACGTTCCTGAAAGACAGGTGCTCATCATCTTGAACCCGCACCGCAGGCAGTGTGCTCAGGAGGCTGAGCTTTAGCGCACAGGTGATTGTGTTTAGGGTGCAGTCCGACACGGTTGAGGGCTCCAAGCTGTTCAGTTTTCAACTATTCATTTCTAAGCTGTTCATTTCTTTCATTTTTGCTTTTTAGGGCCACACCCGTGGGATATGGAAGTTCCCAGGCTAAGGCTTGAGTCAGAGCTGCAGCGGCCCATCTACACCACAGCGCTTGGCAATGCTGGATCCTTAACCCACTGGGCGAGGCCAGGGATTGAACCTGCATCCTCATGGATCCTAGCCGGGTTCCTTACGGCTGAGCCATGCAAACTCAAGTTTGGCACTTGCCATCAGCCTCTAGGTAGATTACATCACGAGGTCTGCCGATGCTGACCCGCAGCCCCCACTGGGCAGAGCTCAGGGTGAAAATCGGGAGTGAGGACTCTATGCTCTGGGAAAACTGGAAGGACAGGTCTTCAGATCGTCAGATATTTTTAGGACATTTTCTGTGCCCAGTGCTTTTATCGGCTCCTATCTAGAAAAACAGTAAACTCCTTCATGGTGATGTCTGCTCCTTGGGACGGGCAGTGACCTTCAGGAGACCAGCCACAAACTTCTGTGGAATGTGTGTGCCTGGCTGCAGGCCCCTCCCCCTCCGCTTGATCACATCCTGCTGTTCCCCCTTTTCCTCCTTGGGTGGTATTTCAGCCTAAACTGTAGTCAAGGATAAACCATGTCATGGTCATCTGGGCAGGCAGTCACCTCCACGGGCGAGAGCCTGTGAGTCCTGCAGGCTGTGCACACTCAGGATCCTGCCCTGAGAGCGCAGGTACATATTAAAGGAAGGATTTCAGGGAGCCCGGGGGGCGTCTTTTGTTCCTGCTCCCTGCTCTTTGCTGCAAACCCTCCTCTATATCCCAGCTCCCCCCCTCACTGCCTCGGAGCAGATTCTCAGGGCTCCCTGAGATGCTGTCTCCTGGGCTTCAGTCCTCATTTTGCCCCAAATAAAACATAATTTGCAACTTGCGGATTGTGCATTTTTTTAAGTTTTGTGCTGTAACAGGAAGTCCTAAGCAGTTCATTTCTAAAAGAAGCATAAGGAATCTAATGTTTCTCTTAGGGCTATGAGGTGCCTGCATCACTTGTTACCTGCAGAGCTAATTTTATTATAATTGTATTACACTGAGGGCATAATGAGCAACAGGTTACATCCAGACATTGGAGATTCCCACCTGTTTCCACCTTTCTTATCTGCCCCCAGAGCACTTATCACCCCAAAAGCTGTGGGTTCCTATCAGTCTGGGGGCTTCAGCTTTTCTTCATCCCCCCTGGGGACCTGCTATTTGCATGATGCATGGTTTCCTGCCATCTGGCCCCACGTTTCCATTCTCTGCTCATACCTAACTCTCTGCCTGCGGGAACACAACCAAGCCAGTCATGGGTCACCTTGATTCCTTGTAAGACTGTGAAAGAAATGTTACCTTCTAGGGAGTTATTCTGCTGGTGTCAAGAGGAAATGCTTTTTTTTTCCCCCCTTTTCCTTTTGTGGGGGGAGGAGGCAGTCCTGTTTCCTCTAAGGGGCCCTAACAAATGCACCACCACACTGATGGGGACGGGGGGAGGGACAGTGGCCTGTAGCCAAAATTGCTGTCCAGTGGGCCCCATGAAGTCTCAGAGACAGAGTTGGGGTGAAGCAGAAAGACCAGCTCTATGGCTCTGCCAGGCAGAGGAGGCCCTGGCAGGTGAGCCCCTCCAAGCAGTGTCCTCCCTGGAGAGGGGACAGCAAGGGCTCTTCGAGGTTGAGCTCCAAACCAGGGCTGTTGATGCAGATGAGGGAGCCTGCATTCTTCTCCCTCCAGAGGTCATTTCAGAGTCATCACGGCCGCAGCTGGGGGTCCAGGGACGGTGCCTGGTGGTCTTTGGGGTGATGGCACCTTGACCTTCTCTCTGCAGTGAAGACGGCTCACCAAGGAAGGGGTGTTGGGGAGGGTTTCAGAGGAAAAGAAAACCCCACATGCAACAGAATTCTACCTAGAAAGTAACTATTAGTAAAAGAAAGAAAGCAGGGAATACATTATTTATGAAGAGCCAAGTTGGTGGGCCAAGGCAGGGCTCAACATCATGACTGTTTTTAACCAGTTTTTAGCTGTAACAATGTTTCCTGATATGTAACACTGGAGTCAGCCTTTTGGGATGGAGGGGAGGCCTGGGAGACGAAAAGCAAAGCCTTTACCTTCAAAACACAAGGACTCAGGGCTAATACAGTTTCAGCCCCAAGGGACAGAGGAATGACTTTCCTGGTGAAAACGGTTTCTTGTCTTGCCTTAAACATAATTTAATTTCATCACACTAAATGAACAAAACTCTTACCCTGCCAGCTATCGTCTTATTAATATGCACACATTTTTGCTCCTTGGCTCTGAGTTGATAAATACAAGGCAATTCATGGAAGAAATCAACAGCGAGGTTTTTTTTTTCTAAAAATCAGTGTCCTCCAAGTGACTTTCAAACTTTATTCCCAACATAAAGAGGACAACTTTCCTGGAAAGGAGATCATTGCTTCTCAATAAACAATGGGGTTTTTGTTTTGTTTTTTTAAAACACGTACCTTCAACCCTTTCCAGCAAGCTTGCTTTATTACTGTTTTTCTTTAAATAAATAGCCTTTCCCTGAATTTGACCTTGTGTCCTTTGGAAGTGGGGGATCCAGAATAAATCAGTATCTCTGATACTGTGATGGATAATAAATAGTTGGCTTTCATCCTAGATGCTGGTGGAGGTCTCTTTCCCAACACCCTTGGAAGGTCTCAGAAGCAGAGCAATTCAGGTGTCTCTTGTCATGTTAATGAGGTGGCTTTAGAATTGCTACCCTTGGGATGGGGGGCTGGTTGTCAGGGCAACCAGCCAGGTTGCAACCAGAGGGTTGGAACTTTTAACCCCACCCCTGGACCTCCTCGGAGGGGCTAGGCTAGGGGTTAACTCCCTCCTCAGAGGCCAATGATTTCATCAATCACACCTGTGCCCGGAAGCCTCTATAAAGCCCCAAAGTGGAAGGCCTTGAAGCGCTTCCGCGTGGATGCATGCCCAGCGGCTGGCAGGCAGGCAGCACAGAAGCTTGCCCCGCTTCCCAGAGACCTGCTTGAGTCATCCTCTGACATAAACCGGTGAGTTCCCTCCTTGGGTCCCATACTGGTTAACTCGTTAAGGGCAGTGTTTCTCTGAGTTCTGTGAGCAGGGGTTGGGGGGTCTGACCAAGCAGGCCCTGATCTAGAGCCGCTTGGTTGAAAAGCACAGGCAGCCCAGCCCCTTGAAGTTTGGATGGACTGATGTCGGAATCGTGGTGGGGGCGGGTGGAGTCTTGTAGGACTGAGCCCTTAACGTGTGGGGTGTGATGCTCTTTCTGGGGCAAAAGCGTCAGAGTGGGGCTGAACCCGTTGGTGGTGGGGACCCCCCATCTTCCTGCCCCCACCCCACTTCCTGCACCCCCCTTGAACTTGGTGACCACACTTGCCCGTACCTGCTCATTGATGCCCCGGGCTATGTCCCTTTCCTGTCTGCCGCCTACCAAGTGTTCACGCGGTACGTTTTCTTGTTTGACAAACAAGTTGGTTTCTCCAAAGTTTACTTCTGGGGAGTCGGATGTTAAAATGTGTTTGTAACGGTCAGGAAAACCTGCGGTCAGAATTCCTTCCATCAGCTCCTCGGATTACCAGCTGGTTCTCGGTGTGGACAGGATCCGCTTGTTTCGTAGTTAACTTGTGGCAACATTGCATTTCATTTGCGGCCGCTGTTTGCAAGTTAATCAAGTTAAAGGAGAGCCTCTGGCTGGAAGTGGAAAATACATGCAGATAATGGGAGGGGTGCCTCTGAGCTGAGACTCAATCTTGGCGCCTTTAACAGTTTATTTGAGGCTCAGTAACTTATTATGAAAGAGAGAGTGTTCAAATGCCTTGAGAGGTGGAATGAAAAAAATGGGGAAGCTTGTTTTTTCATTTTTTCATCTTAATGCGAATCTGATTGTATTTTGTATTTAAATATATAGTATATGCATTAACATACTTAACCTATTAACATGCTTTGGTTAATATCTATAAATATATATAATTTATACTATGTAAACATTATAACAATGTGTACATAAACATATATCAACATGTTTATATGTCTACACATAGTTTATATAGTTTATATATATATGTAGTTAATATAGTATATATGTAGTTTATATATCTATACGCATGAATCTGTATGTAGCACTTCCACATGTAAACAAATCTATATATAAAACTATAATAGGTAAACATGTTTATATATAAATTGCATCTCTAACATATAAACATTGTTCTATAATCTTAAAATGTTAAAATATATGTTAAACATTTTGTGCATGTATAAAAGGAGATTTTGAGCTGTTTTCTTATTCTCTATTGCAGAAATGGCTGCAAGTAGATTATAAGTAAACAAAGGAAAGAATGTGTAGGTAGTTCACGCACAGGTTCAGAAACAAGTTCTTTGAATAAAGATTTAAAAAACTTGGAACTACTTTGATGAGACTCTTGGCTTGTTGAAAGCCACTGGACTGGGTGATGGGTTCTATAAGACCACCTATGCCATTAATGGCAGCTTTTGACTGAGGAGTGACGCGGTCCTTTGGAAATATTCATCCTGTGCATGTTTAAATTTCTAAGATCCAGAGTGGACCTCCATCAAGTTAAAAATTAACACATCTGTGACCTAGGCTTTGCAATCCATACAAACTGAAATAAATGATAAAGTCATTTCCATGCAACAGAAATCAGTCAGCTTCAAAGCAAGCAGAGTATTCAGGAAATCATGATATGTGAAGGTACCATGCCTAAATAAAGAAGAGGCATATTTACTCCAGAGAGAAGCATAAAAAAAGATAAATAAAAAAAACGAGAACCCAATTTTAGCCCTTGTACCAAAAATTCAAGGAAAATGTTTCCTTTTTAAAGGATGATATGAACTGACCTTTATGCCAGTTTAGTGTAATGGATTGTAGATTACTGTCCTGCATTCTCCTTAATGAACATTTTTATTCACCTTGATCCATTTCCATACTTACTGAGCCATCTAGAGTCCTCTTCTGGAAGAGGATGTGATGTTGGGAAGTCCCAGCTTCCAGAAAGCCTGTTGCATTTTTCTCTCTCCTAATAATTTTCCTTCTGGCTGGATATTTGAAAGTTAATGGAGAGGAAGAATTGGTTAGAGTTAGCGTTTTGGAGCTGAAGCATCCAGAGCTCACAGATTTAGATTAAGTTTTGAACCTTCCAGCTCTGGGTGGAAAAATTCTTAAATCAATGAAATGGTCTTCGCATTTTTGGGCAAATGCTCAGGTCAGCAATTTTAATTCACTCTGCATTTTCATCTCAATGAGCTGCAGTGATGATAAGAACAAATGCCTCGAAATCTGGGCTAGATCGTAAGAATATAAACAACAGATGTTTGAAAGCACATATTAACTTTTTAGGTAAGAGGTACTATACAGCAATGGACTAAAATAATGTTAGAAAAATGCAGGACTGGAAAAGATAAGCCTGTTTGGTAATTTTTAAAGGTTTGGCCCACATGGGGTGGTACCTTTATAAACGAGTAATGAAATTAGATAATTAGGTAGTCATTTGGGCAATGTTCATGAAGTTATTTAAATTTTCTAAAATTGATGGATCAGCTATAACAGGCTTTTTTTCTGTAATGACTATTTAATATGCATGGCTTATTTCACCATCGTTGAAAAAACACAGGACTCTTTAATTCTGTTTCTTGTCCCTGGCTCTCTCAAATGATAGCCTGATTTAATAAGACCTATTAGCAGGCTATTTTATATTTTCCTCTGAAATCTTCTCTATAATAGTTCTTCATGGCTTCTAAAGAAAACATCTGCATGATCCTACATCAGCAAATATGTATCGTTAAACATTTGTCAAAACCCATAAAATGCACAACATTAAGAGTGGACACTGGGAGTTCCGTTGTGCCTCAGCAGGTTATGAATCTTGACTAGTGTCCAAGAGGATTTGGGTTCGAGTCCTGGCCTCCCTCAGTGGGTTAAGGTTCTGGCATTGCCACAGGCGGCAGCATGGGTTACAGATGTGGCTCAGATGTTGTGTGGCTGTGGCCAATGTGTCGGCCAGCCACTGCAGCTCCAGTTCCTCCCCTAGCCTGGGAACTTCCACATGCTGCATGTACAGCCCTAAAAAGAAAAATGAGTGAACCCTCGTGGAAACCATGGTCTCGGGATGATGATGGATCGTTGTAGGTTCATCAGTTGTAACAAAGGTACCACCTGGTTGGGGATGCTGGTGGGTGAGGTTGTGCTCGTGTCGGGGAAGGTGGGTATATAGGAAATCTCTCTGTCGTCCTCTCAATTTTGCTGTGAACCTAAACCCTCTCCAAGAAAATAGTCTTTAAAAAGAAATGGAGAGTTCCCGTTGTGGCTCAGTGTTGAGGAACCTGACTGGGATCCATGAAGATGAGGGTTCTATCCCTGGCCTTGCTCAGAGGGTTAAGGATCAGCTTTGCTGTGAGCTGTGGTGTAGGTCGCAGACACGGCTCGGATCCCACGTTGCTGTGGCTGTGGTGTAGGCTGGTAGCTGTAGCTCCAATTTGACCCCTAGCCTGGGGACTTCATGTGCTGTAGGTGGGGCCCTTAAGAGACCATAAGAAGAAATGGAAAAGGAAGGTCCCTCTTTCTGTGCCAGGGGAAGTATATCAGACACAAAATCCAGACTGACCAGTAGGTCCTGGGTTAGTTACCATTTCAGGAAGCACAAACACCAGTTCAGCATGCTGACTACAGACCGTTAGACATCAACTGAAAACCCTTCTCAAAATAGCCCTTCGCCAACCCCAAGGACCCAGCTCTTGCACCTAGGTCACAGGGGCAGAGACCCTTTCCTGGGAAGGATCCTCTGGTTTCCTCTCCTACAAGCATGTCTTTATCCAAGTCCACACCCTCTAAGGTTTGTCCATCCCTGAACTTCCAAAAGGATACATTCTTTGATGAGAAGATACTTGTTTAGTTCTCATGATCAGCTCAGGTTACAGCAACCTTGGCTGTGACACCAAGTGTCACATAATGCTCACTAATGTCCTTGTCTCCCTGTTGCAGAGAAATGGATGTTAGCACTCCTTGCTTGAGTGTAACTCAGAAGTCCTTCATGTATCAATTAAACGCTCCCTTGTGGATTTTTGTCTTCTCTCCTACACACAATAGCTGTAGACAACAGCATTGAACCTTTCCCTGACCTGGACCCGTTTCATCTTTGCACCCAAATGAATCCATATAACCATGTAAACGCACCGATGCCTGCGAGCTTTCCATTCTCTTCATCAGGTTAAATGTCCAAGTATTTCCTTCTAACGGTGCATCAGCTTGGATCCTATGATGGGCAGCTGGGTGTGTGGTTGGAGAGAAGCTTATCAGGAGTGCATACCAGTTCCGAATGCCACCAGCCAACCGGAAACGAAAAACTACGCTGAGAGTGACCATGACCTCTGCTTTTGTCATATTGTACAACCAGAGGCCTCGTGAAGTATGTAACAAGTCTGAAACGGCAGGTGAACACGAGAATCGTTTCCCATACGACTCAAACATGTCACAGAGCGTGGCACAATCACTCCGTGGTTTAGGGTGGGGACTGAGCAAAAACCATTGCCTGTGAAAATAATTGAGATGGCCATGAGGTCATTAAGACAATCCAGAACTGGTCCATGGATTCAGGAGTGATTTCTTTATTATTGCCCCCATAAGAGCTCAGGAAACTGAGATGCAAGAGATACTGTCTTCCAGAAAAGAGGTTTGAAAATCAAAGCATAGGAAAATAGGAAGTCTTTTTAGATGTAGCGGCTGATCCCCTTTCAGTGTGTAACTGCAAAGATGTTGTATGTCCTCAGAAAGAAGATGTGTCCCTGGTGAGATAAAAACGGGGATAAAAGAACAGAATCAGCCAACAGTATCCGTTTCAGACATCAATTCCCTTTTCTAAGAACCATTGCTGTTGGCCAGGAGGCTAGATCAGGTGATCTTAATTCTGTCTACTAAGAACTGAGGTCGTCCAACTGGTTCTATGTTCATGGGATGGAAAAATGATCATTTTGCTGGCCACATAGTCTGCCTACTAGTGGAGAATGTCGTATGTATAGGTTTCCTTTAATATTCCCACTGTAGGGAGAGACATACCTTATAAATGACTGTTTGGGCATTTTTGTCTTTTTTCTTTTGTCTTTTTAGGGCTGCACCTGCAGTGTATGGAATTTGCCGGGCTAGGGATCGAATCAGAGCTACAGCTGCCAGCCTACACCACAGCCACAGCAACGCAGGATGCGAGCTACGTCTGTGACCAGCATACACCACAGCTCATGGCAATGCCAAATCCTTAACCTAGTAAGTGAGGCCAGGGGTTGAATCTGCATCCTCCTGGAGACTAGTCGGGTTCGTTACCAAGGACTGAGCCTCAATGGGAACTCCTCCAGTCTTCTTTCTCTTTGTTGGTCACTGGTTATTTTGGATTTCCTATCTCTGTGTGATGGCCACACTCACCAGGCATTTATAAATGGAGTTTTCTGAATCTTCATGGCTGAGGACCAGCCGCTGTGAGATAATACAACCAATTTTTAAGGAAACAGCCAACATGTGGTCTTAGGACATATTGTTCAGTTGTTTTACACGTGGGAATATCGGTAGTTCAGTATATGTGGAATAAGCAAGGGGAAATGTGTCATGAGGCATGGATGCATTTGTTGACCCAAAAATCCAATATCGCATGTCTAAAAAGTATCTCTATCAAATGCAGGTGTCAGTCCTACCTGAGCAAAGGTTGCAGGTTCAGAGATGGGTAGCTAAACTGTGCTTAGCGCAGAAAATCCTTAACATATGCACCGTGTTCAACATTGTTTAAACACAGAAAATGCCTAATTTTCAAGCACACACACAACTAACTCAAGTGGGTGGTGACATCATTCATTGATTCACGTTGGTCAGTATTTCTTGACAAACGCCTACATAAGCATCAAGTGGAGTTGCCGTCGTGGCTCAGTGGAAATGAATCTGACTTGCATCCATGAGGATGCAGATTCGTTCCTTGGCTGCTCTCAGTGGGTGGAGAATTTGGTGTTGCTGTGAGCTGTGCTTTAGGTCACAGACCTAAAGTTACGAGAAGTCCAAAGGGATATGTTGCCCAGGGACTGAAGTGACTACTTGGGGACAGTGATCCAGGCGGGGGCCATGGCTCCTGGATGGACGTGCGGTGAGAGGGAGGTTTTGAATATAGCTTTTAAAAACTCTTCTGTGTGTTAAGGTGGTGAAATCGCCACTGTACTACCTGGACTCATTTCCTAGTAGCTCTGGAATTTCTAGAACGAGATCGGGAGGAAATGACTTCTTGTTTGCCCCGCTGTCCCTCCCCGTGTCCTCCTCAACCTGTGGTCCAAGCCCACGTCCCGCTCTGGTGGGTTACAGTCTCGGCAGATCGGCTCTCTGAAGGGGCGTGGTTTCCTGATGTTTGGGGTGGCATCTGGCTGGAGGACCTGGCTGGTGGATTGCCATCCAAGCGGAAGGGCCAACAGGTGTGCCTGAAGCTCATCTGCCATCCTTCCATCCACCTGGTGGAGGAGATGAGGGCTTGACCTTCAATGTCTCCTTGATCTGCAGGGGAGCTGGGATGCAAAGCAACCCGAGAGCTGGGAGGGAAAACCAAACGGTGATTCTCTTCCTCTTTGCTGCCCTGGGTTGGACCTTGGTTCTGGCAGGTCCAGCTCCCCGAGACATGGTCATCTGACCTAAAGGTTCAGATCCCACATAGCTGTGGCTGTGGTGTAGGCTGGTGCTATGGCTCCAGTTCAACCCCTGGCCTGGGAATCTCCATATCCCATGAGCGTAGCCCTAAAAAAAAAAAAAAAAAAAAAAAAAGGCAAATATACATGCATCAAGTGCTTTTATGTAGTTTTATATGTTCTTTATATTTATCTCCCATGGTGAGATTCTTAGACAAAATTTCTTGTCCTCATTGCTCAACCGTTTGCATTAGCAGCCAAATCATCAGCTCTTGAAAAGAGCAAAGTAGATCAGGCTGGTTCCAGGGTTGCTTGTACACGCTGTCATTTCTTCAGGAGCCTGGCTTAGGTTTCTTTGTGGAAAATAGACCGTGTATGGGGCGGGGGGCATATGAGAGCTCTCCATGCAAACACTTGACTGTATTGATGACTTTCAAAAGTCAGTCCTAAAACGGTGTGCAGCCCTTCCTCTGGAATCTTGGATGTTTTGGTGTCCCCTCCATGGGATACGCATGAAGAGTCTGGATGTATTTTGATGTGGTTCAAACTGATTGGCTTTCCACATTCCTCGAGGCAGTTTAACTTACGTTTCTTCTTAGGTATCTATGGCATGGTACTTGCTAAGATTTTTTTTTCCAGATAGTCGTTTTACTTAACCAGTATTTCATGTAAATAATGGTTGACTTTCCTATGCATGTGGACATAAAGTTATCCACCTTGAAATATTTGGAGGATATTCATAATGGAATCCTCAGCTTTATCATCTGACCCTTTCTTATTTTATTTTTATGGAGGTGTAGTTGATTTACAGGTTTCAGACATGCAACATGGTCATGCACAAGTTTTAAAGATGCTACTCCAATATAGTGTAACTACTCACTATAGTATAACTAGCTATTCACCATAGTGCAACTAACTATTCACCATAGTTGTAACTATTCACTCTAGTATAACAAACTATTCATTCTAGTGGTGTGTGAACATAGGGGTAACTTGTATCTTTTTGAATTACTGTTTTTGTTTTTTTTTTTTTTGGCTCTATACCCAGGAGTGGGATTATTGGATCCTGTGGCATTATAGTAAAATAATGGCTATATTCTCTGTGCTGTACAACTTATCCTGGTAGCTTATTTTATACATAAGAGTTTGTACTTCTTTTATTACTGACTTGTTTTTTGGTCTTTGAAATGGGGCTGCACTCCTGGTACATGGAGGTTCCCAGGCTAGGGGTCCACTTGGAGCTGTAGCTGCCCACCTACACCACAGCCACAGCACCGCCAGATCCAAGCCATGTCTGTGACCTACACCACAGCTCACAACAACGCCAGCTCCTTAACCCACTGAGCGAGGCCAGGATCGAACCTGCGTCCTCATGGATGCCAGTCAGATTGGTTTCCACTGAGCCATGATGGGAACTCCAAGAGTTTGTACTTCTTAATTCCCCCTACCCCTCCCCCCTTCCCTCTCCACACTCGTCACCACTAGATTGTTCCCTATATCTGTGAATCTGCTTTTTCTGTGTTATATTCACTGGTTTAGATTCCACCTAAAAGTGATACTACACCATACTTGTCATTCTTATTTATTTCATTAAGCATAATACTCTCCAGGTCCCTGCATATTGTTTCAGATGGCATGATTTCATTCTTTTTGATGGCTGAGTAGTACTCCATTGTGTATATGTACCATGTCTTCTTTATCGATTTCTCTGTTGATGAACCCTAAGGTTGTTCCCATGTCTTGGCTATTGTAAATAGTTCTGCTGTGAACATTGGGGTGCATGTATATTTAAAAAAAAAACAACTGAGGTATATGGGAGTTCCCATTGTGGCTCAGCAGTAATGAACCCAACTAGGATCCATGAGGATGTGGCTTCAATCCCTGGCCTCGCTCAGTGGGTGAAGCATCTGGCATTGCCATGAGCTGCAATGTAGGTCACAGATGCAGCTCGGATCCAATGTAGCTGTGGCTGTGGTGTAGGCTGGCACCTGCCTCTCTGATTTGACTTCTAGCCTGAGAACTTCCATAGGCTGTGGGTGTGGCACTGAAAATAAATTAAAAAAAAAATAAAAAATTGAAGTATATTTCATTTACAGTGTTTCAGGTTTACAGCAAAGTGATTCAGTTATACATACATATGTTCATACATACATTCTTTTTCAGACTTTTTTTTCCTCTATAGGTTATTACAAAGTATTGAGTATAGTTTCCTTGTGTATTTTATATACAGTAATGTGTATCTATTAATCCCAAACTTCTAATTTATTTCTCTTCACCTTTTGGTAGCCATAACTTTGTTTTCTATGTGTGTGGGTCTGTTTTGTAGATAAGTTCTTTTGTGTGATATTGTAGATGCCACAAAGAAGTGATATCATACAGTATCTGTCTTTCTCTTTCTGACTTAATTCACTTAGTATGAGAATCTAGTTGCATCCATGTTGCTGCAAATGGGCATGATTTGATTCTTTTCTATTGCTGTGTAGTATTCCTACACACACACACACACACACACACACACACACACACACACACACACACACACACACATACCCCTACCATCTTCTTTATCTACCCCTGTCAATAGACATTTAGGCTGCTTCCATGTCTTGGCTATTGTGAACAGGGCTGCAATGAACATAGGGGTAACTTGTATCTTTTTGAATTACTGTTTGTTTGTTTTTTTTCCCTTTGGCACTCTACCCAGGAGTGGGATTACTGGATCATATGACAGTCATAGGAGAGTGCCGTTTTCCCCACATCCTTGGCCACATTTGGGAGGAGAGGTCTTTTTGATAATGGCCATTCTGGCAGGTGTAAGGAGAGAGCTCGCTGTGGTTTTGATTTTCATTTCCCTAATGATGAGTGATGTCGGGCCTCTTTTCATGTGCCTGTGGGCCATCTGTATGTCATCTTTGGAAAAAATATCTATGAATAGTCTTTAAAAAAAGATTATTGGGTTGCAACTTGGAATTTATAGAGAGAGAGACATACATGTAATTTATGTATGTGGCAGGTACCCGTGTATATATGTGTGGATGTATAAACATATATATGTAATGTGTGTATATGTAATTTATATGTGTTTAAACTCTCCTGACATACATATATAATAGTTATTTTCTTTTTTTTTTCTTCCTAGGGCTGTACCTTTGGCACATGGAGGTTCCCAGGCTAGGAGTCAAATTCAAATTGGACCTGCAGCTGCCAGCCTACACCACAGCCACAGCAATGCAGGATCCAAGCCACACTGGCAGCCTACACTGCAGCTCACAGCAACACCGGATCCTTTACCCACTGAAGGAGGCCAGGGATTGAACCTGCGTCCTCACGAAGACCAGGTTGGGTTTGTTCCTGATGAGCCCCAAGGGGAGCTCCACATAGAGAATAGTTCTTGAAGCACCTGTTCCACTGTACTGAATCTTCCTTCCCTTTAGGTGTATCTGTGAAGGCCTGGGTCCACTCAGGATAACAGAAAGCTCACCATGGATCTCAGTAGAGGGATTTGATAGAAGGAACTGGTGAGTGAGATGCCCCATAGCTGAAATCCCCGCAGCTGCAGGATAACATCCAGGGGAAGAGGCTGCCGTGACGAGAATGAGGGCAGCTTGTGCAGGTAAAGCTCAGGCAGATGTTGCAGAACCTCCGTGGATGGCACGGCTGGTGTGTCTGAGTGTGTGTGACCATGTCTCGGGGAGCTGGACTTGCCAGAACCAAGGTCCAACCCAGGGCAGCAAAGAGGAAGAGAATCACCGTTTGGTTTGCCCTCCCAGCTCTCGGGTTGCTTTGCATCCCAGCTCCCCTGCAGATCAAGGAGACATTGAAGGTCAAGCCCTCATCTCCTCCACCAGGTGGATGGAAGGATGGCAGATGAGCTTCAGGCACACCTGTTGGCCCTTCCGCTTGGATGGCAATCCACCAGCCAGGTCCTCCAGCCAGATGCCACCCCAAACATCAGGAAACCACGCCCCTTCAGAGAGCCGATCTGACGAGACTGTAACCCACCAGAGCGGGACGTGGGCTTGGACCACAGGTTGAGGAGGACACGGGGAGGGACAGCGGGGCAA
This sequence comes from Phacochoerus africanus, assembly GCF_016906955.1. Taxonomy (NCBI): domain Eukaryota; kingdom Metazoa; phylum Chordata; class Mammalia; order Artiodactyla; family Suidae; genus Phacochoerus; species Phacochoerus africanus. The sequence goes on along the minus strand of NC_062560.1, from coordinate 3,530,843 downwards.
ACAAGAAGTCATTTCCTCCCGATCTCGTTCTAGAAATTCCAGAGCTACTAGGAAATGAGTCCAGGTAGTACAGTGGCGATTTCACCACCTTAACACACAGAAGAGTTTTTAAAAGCTATATTCAAAACCTCCCTCTCACCGCACGTCCATCCAGGAGCCATGGCCCCCGCCTGGATCACTGTCCCCAAGTGGTCACTTCAGTCCCTGGGCAACATATCCCTTTGGACTTCTCATAACTATAGATGCCTCGGTTCTCGTAACTATAGCTACTGCATTTCGTGGGGAATTCAAGAATGCCATGGCTGCTTCTTGGCCATTGTTTACATTTTTCATTGTTTGCATTTTTCTTTCCCATAAATGGTGTGCTTCTCATCCCAAAGGAGGGGAATAAGAATTAGCAAATGAATAAGGTGAGATTTTGTTTTGGGGTCCAGACTGGGAAGCCAAATCGCCAAAAGAAAAATAAACGCATTCAAGCAAATCTCTAAAGAGAACCTTTCAAAACTGCTTTATTATTTTGGAGACATCCTGCAAAGGGTCCCTGGGAATGTCTGTGATATTAACGTTCAACATGGCAAAACGGGATAAAGAAACTTTGGAAGAGGGGAATAAATGCCTTCTACCCCCTGATGAAAGAAAGCCAGATTTGAAAGGGAATAGTGGATTTTAATCTTGCTCTTCTTCTGCTAGAGGGTTTTGCATTGATTTGTGTGCATGATACTCTGACCAAACACATTTACAAAGGAAGCCTGCTCTGGACTCACCGTTTGGATGATGAATGTTCTCCCGCCCCCAGATTTGATGGGTGCATTTCCGAGACTCATTGTGAATTCAGGAAACATTTTGTTTTCCTCTGGAGTCTGGCTTCTGAGGAAGAGGGTGATGGAAAGAAAGGAACGGCTTCAACTTTGGCCCAAGGGGCAGAAGTGGTCGTGGTCCTGACGCAGTCCCTGAAAATGCAGACTCCATCCTGTATCAATCCAGGGAAGGCGAATTTAGTTTGCATGCAACGGTTTTATGAAAATGCAGCGATTCTGAGACATCTGCAGGGGACATGCTCATTAGCTGGCTGGGCTTGCATCAGTCCCTTTAATTAATTGCTAGTCTTCCTCCTCACCTTGGAAACACAGAATGTCAGGTGTCATAAAACCACCTCTCAGCTAGAAAAGGGAGACGGGAGGCGGGCTGAGGATGGTGTCCTTGTTGGGCTCTGTGTTGGTCGGCACTAGATTCTTCACTGCATTTTTCTTTTCTTTTTGTTTTTATTTATTGTCCTTTTAGGGCCCCGCTTGCAGCATATGGAGGTTCCCAGGCTAGAGGTCCAATCAGAGCTGTAGCCACGGGCCTATGCCACAGCCACAGCAATGACAGATCCGAGCCGTATCTGTGACCTACACCACTGCTCACAACAACGCCGAATCCTTAACCCACGGAGCAAGGCCAGGGATCGAACCCGTGTCCTCATGGATGCTAGTCGGGTTCGTTACCTGCTGAGCCGTGACGGACACTCCCGCATCTGTCTTTGAAACATGACTCTGGTCCTATACAATTCTCATCGAATTCTTACGTCTTTCTCCAGCAACAAGTGTTAAGATGTGTAAGAAGTTAAGGCTTTCTTTTCTGGAACTTGGCAGGAAAACTGAATGGGGTCTGCATGAGTCCTGTGCCTCAAGATGAAGAAAACAGCTTAGAAGTATCTTTAAAAAAACAAACAAAAAAAACAGCATCCGGAGTTCCATTGTGGCTCAGTGGGTTAAGAACCCCACTAGTATCCACAAGGGTGCGGGTTCGATCCTTGGCCTCACTCAGTGGGTTAAGGATCCAGCAATGTAACAAGCTTCAGTGTAGGTCACAGATGCAGCTCAGATCCTGTGTGGCTGTGGCTGGCAGGTGCAGCTCTGATTTGGCTCCTAGCCTAGGAACTTCCAGATGCCACAGGTTTGGCCCTAAAAAGAAAAAAAAATAATAACCTTCTGTATATACAAGTTGGGATGCTTCACAATTGAAGGTCCATTTTTTCCACAGAATATAGGACCATGTTTTATGCAGCCTTGCCCAAGAAAAGATAAAAATGGATGTAAGGCAAGAATCCATTGGATGGAAGTATGTCCTGCATGTAGCAGAAGGGAGCTTTTTCTCAGAAAGTGCACATGCAAATGTTCTACATGGAAACTGTGTTTCCTTTAATCGCAGGGTGAATTTCTGTGGCCCAGACAGAACAGTGAATGACACTGCTGCTGGCATGACCTTTTCTCCAAAGACAACAAGAAAGAGGACTTAAACTTTCTAACAAAGAGAATCTGGAAATACCCAGGATTTGGGCCATGTCAGAAAAAGTGCCCTTTTGTCATTGAATCATGACCAGCTAGGCAGTTCTCACAATTCAAGAGTGACCTGCAAGTGATGGGGTCGGTGAAAACGGTGACTGATAAACCTAATCTGAACATTGAGGAAATTCATTCTATCTGGACGGTTCCTTAAATTGCACAGAATGAAGAACTGTGACGAAGCCAAAATTCCTGCTTTCAAGACCATCCGTCTTCTGGCCCTATTGAGATCCAATAAGAAACAGCCAGGTCCTGACTCCTGTCATAGAACCAAACTGGGCATTGATAAGAGAGGGGAAAAGGGCAATTACATCCCCTGCCTAGGGGAAGAGCTCGCTGAGAAATGGACAAAAGTGAGGGGAGATTATTTCCAGGTGGCTTGAGAAGTAGATGGCAGGCAGGTGGTCTCAGAGCAGGCTGTGTCTCTAAGTAGCCGTGCTTGTCAGGTGAGCGAGTAGAGAACAAAGATACTGGCGTGCTTCCTAACTCATCTCAGCATCCATTATGGGCCACGTGAGCCCAGTTTTGTCTGGGCTGCAGTTCTCTCTTCTCTCCCAATTTCCATCTGCCAGGGGTATTAGAGAAACTCAGGGAATGATGCGTGATGGTCCGAGATGATTCACCAGCCTGAACCACATCCCTGCCTCCAGGCAATGCCGCTGCTTTCATTTTCTTCGGCCCTAAAACACCTGACATCCGAGCTAACTCCCAGGTGATAAAAGGCACTTGCCAAGACCTACAGCCTCTTCTAATAAATAGTAGAAAATAGGAAAGTCGGAATTGAGATATTGTAGCCCGTGGAAGATGTGTGACTCCACAACCTTTGCAGCTCCTCTCATCTCTCTGGAGAAGCTGCTCATCTCATTATACTTCAGAGCCATCATTTCACTAAGTCCTAATACATCTCATTATAAAGAATGCATTCCTTTCAATCACAGCGGTAAAATATTAGAGGCTTGATACCTTCTATTAATGATATTCTGTTTTGTTTTTTTTTCCTTTTGATGGCGGTACCTGCGGCATATGGAAGTTCCCAGGCTGGGGGTCGAATCAGAGCTGCAGCTGACAGCCTACACCACAACCACAGCAATGTGGGATCCGACCGGTGTCTGTGACCTACACCGTAGCTCATGGCAACATCGGGTCTGTACCCCACTGAGCGAGGCCAGGGATCGAACCCACATCCTCGTGGATAGTAGTTGGACTGGTAACCGCTGAGCCACAGCAGGAACTTCTGATGTTCTGTTTCTATTGGGGTTGATAGGTTTTGTAAACATCCGTGGAAGTGTAACTGGTACCTGGCCTCTGATCTTTTCTTTATCCTTGTCAGAGTCAAGTTTTTACCCAACAAACTGTTACCTCCCTAGAATTGATCAGGGACAGAAATGGGAGCAGCAGACAGGTCTTCCAGGGTCTTTGACATGGAACAGATGGTTTACGTAAATAGATGCTTGGTCTATGACAGAGTCCTAGCAAACTGAGCATGTGATGAACTAAATGTTTTTCTACCGAGAAATTGAAAAAAACTGTAGTCAAGGAGAGGAATGATGCCTTCACAACACAGGGGGGAAAAAACTCAAAAAACCAAGAAAGCATGTATAAATGCATCCACAGGAAAGGGGAGAATGCTGACATGGCCTTGCTTTTGGAGCAGGTGTATAGGAAAGCAACCCTCACCAAGTCCAGGTGTTTGTGACAAGGGGGTCAAAGCCCAGATGGAAGGGAATCCTGGGCCTCCCAAGATCCACAGAGAGTCCGGTCCCACATTGTCATCTTGTTCCTTTTCTTGTCCTGTAGCTACTCCCCTAAATTCTGAGAACAGGAGATGCCGGAACTGGCCATGCCATGTCTTTGAGACTGAAGGCATTCTTGTCATCACTGCATGAATTGAGACAAATCACAACAGTTTTTACCCTGAAGAGTGGTGATCGCTAGGAGATGAAAGGCAGGCAAGGGATTTGCCACATGGTGTTGTAAATCTGAGTGGAAAGAGCTTCATTATACTTCGTGAAAACAAAAGGTCCACCCTGCCTCTTTAAATACACTTTGCATTCTGAAATAATTAGGGTTTCATTGAGAATTTAGTTTCTTTTTAATTTTTTTAATTACACAATGAATTTTATTACATTTTATTACATCGCAGCCCAATTTCATAGCATTTCCATCCCAAACTCCCAGCCCATCCCCCCACCCAAGTTGTCTCCCTTGGAAACCATAAGTTTTTCAAAGTCTGTGAGTCAGTATCTGTTCTGCAAAGTTCATTGTGTCCTTTTTTAGATGCCACATGTACATGATAGCATTTGATGTTGGTGTCTCATTGTCTGGCTAACTTCCCTTAGCATGATAATTTCTAGGTCCATCCACGTTGCTAAAAATGCTGGCATTTTGTTCCTTTTAATGTCTGAGTAATATTCCATAGTGTATATACCACCTCTTTTTGAGCCACTCCTCTGTCGATGGACATTTAGGTTGCTTCCACGCCTTGGCTAATGCATACAGTGCTGCAGTGAACATTGGAGTATGTGTATCTTTTTGAACCATGGATTTCTCTGAAGAGATGACCAGGAGTGGGATTTCTGGATCAAATGGTTATTTTATTTTTAGTTTTCTGAGGAATCTGCATACCGTTTTCCACAGTGGTTGCACCAGTTTACATTCTCACCAATAGTGTAATAGGGTTCCTTTTTCTCCACACCCTCTCCAGCACTTATTGTTTGTAGACTAATTGATGGTGGCCATTCTGGCTGGTGTAAGGTGGTACCTCGTCGTGGTTTTGATTTGCATTTCTCTAATTAGTGATGTTGAACATCTTTCCATGTGGTTTTTTTTTTTTTTTTTTTGCTATCTGTATGTCTTCTTGGGAGAATTATCTGCTTAGATCTTCTGCCCATTTTTGATGGGGTTGTTTGTTGTTTTGGTATTCAGCGGCAGGAGGTGTTTATGAATTTTGGAAAATAATCCCTTGTCAGTCACTTCATTTGTGTGTTGTCTTTTCTTTTTGTTGATGGTTTGTTTCCTTTGCTGTGCAGAAACTTTAATTTTAATTAAATGTATTTTTTTTTTTTTTGCTTTTTAGGGCCATGCCTGTGGCAAATGGAGGTTCTCAGGCTAGGGGTCCAATTGGAGCTATAGCTGCCAGCCTATGCCACAGCAATGTAGGATCCGAGCCATGTCTGTGGCCTACACCACAGCTCATGGTAATGCCAGATCCTTAACCCACTGAGCAAGGCCTGGAATTGAACCCACAACCTCATGGTTCCCAGTCGGATTTGTTTCTGCTGTGCCACAGCGGGAACTCCCTAATTATAATTAAGTTTAAGTTCACTTAAGTCCCATTTGTTTATTTTTGTTTTTATTTCATTAAGAGGTGGATCTGAGAAGATACTGCTGTGGTTTATGTCAGAGAGTGTTTGGCCTATGTTTTCCTCTAAGAGTTTTATAGTATCCAGTCTTATATTTAGGTCTTTAATCCATTTTGAGTTTATTTTTATGTATGGTGTTAGGGAGTGTTCTACTTTCATTCTTTTCCATGTGGCTGTCCAGTTTTCCCAGCACCACTTATTGAACAGGCTGTCTTTTCTCCATTATATATTCTTGCCTCCTTTGTCATAAATTAGTTGACTATAGGTGCATGGGTTTAATTCTGGGCTTTCTCTCCTGTTCCACTGCTCTATATTTGTGTCTTTGTGCCACTACCATGTGGTTTTGATGACTGTAGCTTTGTGGTAGCTTTGTGGTAAAGTCTGAAATCAGAGAGCCTGATGCTTCTGGCTCCATTTTTCTTTCTCAGGATGTCTTTGGCTATTCTGGGTCTTTTGTGCTTCCAAATAAACTTTAAAATAGTTTGCTCTAGTTCTGTGAAAGATGTCCTTGGCAATTTGATAGGGATTGCATTGAGTCTGTAGATTGCCTTGGGTAGTATAGTCATTTTGATAATATTGATTCTTCCAATCCAAGAACATGGTATGTCTTTCCATGTGTTTGTGTCATCTTTGATTTCTCTCATCAGTGTCTGACAGTTTTCAGATTACAGGTCTTTTGTCTCTTTAGGTAGGTTTATTCCTAAGTATTTCATTCTTTTGGATGCAATGGTAAATGGGATTTCTAACCCTAATTCCTCTTTCCTTTCTTTTTGTTGTTAGTGTATGGAAATGCTGTTGATTTCTGTGTATTCATTTTGCATTCTGTGACTTTGCCAAATTCATTGAGTTTTAACAGTTTTCTGGTAGAGTCTTTAGGATTCTGTAGGTATAGTATCAGGTCATATGCAAATAGTGATTGTTCTACTTCTTCCCTTCCAGTTTGGATCCCTGTTATCTCTTTTTCTTCTCTGACTGCCATGTCTTGGATTCCCAAACTATGTTGTATAGTAGTGGTGAGAGTGGACATCCTTCTCTTGTCCCTGATCTCAGTAGGAATTCTTTCAGCTTTTCACCATTGAGAATGTTAGCTCTGGGTTTGTCATATATGGCCTTTATGATGTGGAGGTAGGTTCCCTTTATGCCCACTTTCTGAAGTGTTTTTATCAGAAATGGGTGTTGGATTTTGTCAGAGGCTTTTTCTGCGTCTATTAAAGTTTCTTGATTCCCCGCCCCCCAATTTAAAATATTTTGTGGTGTTCCTATTGTGGCACAGTGGAAATGAATCCAACTAGGAACCATGAGGTTGTGGGTTCAATCCCTGGCCTCACTCAATAGGTTAAGGCCCCGGCATTGCTTAAGGAAACTGGAGCTGCGGTGTAGGTCACAGATGTGGCTTGGATCCTGTGTTGCTGTGGCCGTGGTGTAGGCTGGCAGCTATAGCCCCATTTAGACCCCTAGCCTGGAAACTTCCATGTGCCATGGGTGTGGCCCCATTAAAAAAAAAAAAAGCTGAAAAAAAGTTTTTTTGTGTTGTGTTTTTGAGATTTTGTTCTTTTGGTTAGGTCACTGATCAAAAATTGTTGCTGTATAAGCTGGTAAAAAAAATTCTTAACTAGTCTGTGTCAGAGTATTTGTCTTTGCAGAAGATGAAGTGTTTATATGGATTTTAATCCCCAGTAGTCTATAGTAAGAGCCACAATTTAATTGAAAATAGCAGCCTAATACTGGTACAAAGATAGAAAACATGGATCACTGCAAAGATAAATGAATCTCAGAAATTACACCCAGCAAATGTCCATCTTTTTTTAAAAGATTTTTTTGAAATTGTTTTTCAGTTGTTTTGATTTCTGGTGGGGATTTGGAGTCACAAGAATTTGCCTTCATGCTGTTTTCTTGAGTTTTAACGTTTATATAACCTTGGTGCCTTTTATGAAACCTAAGGAATTGGGGGCGTTCCTGTTGTGGCTTCGTGGGGTAAGAACCTAACATAGTGTCTCTGAGGATGCGGGTTCAATCCCTGGCCTCACTCAGGGGGTTAAGGATCTGATGTTGCGGCAAGTTGTGGTGTAGGTCGCAGATGCGGCTCAGGTGGGTGTTGCCATAGCTCCGACTTGATTCCTAGCCCAGGAACTTGCATGTGCCACAGGTGCGGCCGTAAAAAGAATGGGGTCCAGTGATGTTACCTATCCTACAAATATTCAGTGTCTACTTTTTTTTTAATTATTGGCTTTTTTTCTCTTCTGGATTCAGTTTAAGATCTCACATCATATTGTTATCCCATCTCAGTCATTTCATAAGGCACGTTCTATCTCTTTCCTGGTCTTGTGTCACCTGGACATTTATGAACAGCAAGGATCACTTACCTTGTTGAATATCTCTCTGTCTGGGTCTGTGATGTGTTGCATGTTGAAAGGACACAAAATATTAAACTCAAGGCGATCCCAATGCTGAAAGGGGGTAAAAAGTTGGGGCAACAAAGGAACAAGTATGTTGACCCATACCCCACAGAATCATAATAAAACTCAGTTGGGTTCATACAGATACACATGACTGATACATAAGAAGGAACACTGCTGTCTCACACAAGAATTTCGATGAATTCCTATGGAAAGGGTGAGGAAAGTAGAAAATTAGGATGAGGTAAGTACGGCAGGAAAAACGGTTGTGCCCAGTATTCTCCAATGAATGGTGAAATTCGTGGGCAGAAGTTGAGAAGAAGGACTGGATTTGGACAGATGGCTTTAATGTATCTCCCATGGATACATGTTAAGATACACAGATACATGTTAATTGCAAAGGGAATAATTTAGGCAGAACTCCACCCCAGCTACGTCATCCTTACTGATAAGGAGGAAGTATCAACCCTCCTGGAATAATATCCAAAATTCTTAACATCAGTAAAAGCAAACAAAACGTGTATCAAGACGAGACTACGTAATTGCAGGGAATTCACTTAGCCTTTAAAATACTGAGCTGTATTTCTTTTTTTCCCCCTTTGTTTTTTTTTTTGTTTTGTTTTAGGGCTGCACCTGTGGCGTATGGACGTTTGCAGGTTAGGGTTGAATCAGAGCTGCAGCCACCAGCCTATACCACAGCCACAGCAAACACGGAATCCGAGCCATGTCTGCGACCTAGACCTCTCAGCTCATGGCAACCCCGGATCCTTAACCCACAGAGTGGGGCCAGGGATGGCACCTGGGTCTTCACGGACACTAGTTGGGTTTGTTACCCCTGAGCCCTAACGGGAACGCCCTGAACTGTATTTCTTATCTGAGCACTGACAGATGCACACCATAGTATAGAGTTGATGGAAAGTCTATAAACGGTTGGATATAAAATTTATTGCAGAGGGAGTTCTCCTGGGGCTCAGTGGGTTAAGGGTCCACTGTCATCACTGCTGTGGTGCAGGTTTGACCCCTGGTCCCGGAACTTCCACATGTCATGGGCATGGCCAAAAAAAAAGGAAGTGTATTGCAGAAACAGAACATAGGAATGGTAAGAATATCCAGCAAATGCCTGGTTTTGGTTGCCCTTTGAGCAGGGCTAGACCATAATAAGGTCAAGAAGGCTTATAAAGTCAATCTGGAATTTATAACATCAATATTTTGTGTTTTATAATTTGAAAAAACTGTAGCCGTTACCACTATAGATATTTATATGTCTACGAAGATGTGCAAGTAAAGGAATTAATATACATTATATCTAAAGTATATGATATACAACATGATATATACATACATGTTTTATATGTATCACATCAAATGTATATATAAATTTTCTATATATAATATAGAAATATATATTTAATAACATGTATTATACAGTAATATATTAGATGTATATTTAAATACAATATATTTGTATCTAATATGTATCATAGGTGAATATGCATTTATATACATGTATATATCTAACATACATAAAGCATACATGTAATATGCATGTAGTTATATCTAGTATGTATTATATAAGAATGTACATATAACATGTCTATTATTTATATCAGCTATGTATTATATATGAATGTGCACGTCATATGTACATTTATATCTAATATGTATTATATAGGAATATGCATATAATGTACACATATTTTATATGTAACATGCATTATAAAAATGCATGTAATACATGTGTGTGTTACCTGTTTCATGTGTTACATGTGAATATGCATACCTATCATTTACACTAGAACTATCGCATAGTCAGCAGAAGACGCTTTTGAACGTGTGGGGAGGAAAAACACATCTCCAGGAAAGAGCATAAAGAGCATATGATGTCCTTCCACCAGGGTCCAAAGGCCGTGCTTGTGATGTGTTCATAGGCTCCGCACGCATTCTCTCTCTTGATTTCGGGACCACTGTCCGAAGGGCACACGATTCCTATATGTAGCCTGAGCCTCCCAGAGTTTAAGTAAGCAAGCAGCTACAGGATTCTTGGGGGCGGGGGGTGGCGTGCAGAGTCAAAATTCAGAGACAGCATCTGGCCTCCTCCCAGCCTTAATCCATTGTTTTCCAGAGCCTTCCAGTCTTCCTTGCTGCTAAGCTGAATGTGAAGTCCTAGCCCCCCTCCCAGAATGGAACTCTCCCTACAGAACTCCTAACTGATGTTGTGGTCTTCAGGTATCTGAGCTGGGGTGATTGGCATCACAAAGTGCTACCTTTGAGACGCCCCGACTCTTTGCCCTAACGTTGTAAGAGCATCACTCCCTTTGCATCTTCCCGTCAGGTGTGCATTCATGAAGAAGGTGTAAAAACTAAGCTGTACATGAACAACTTGACCAAGGGAACTGACCAGCCATCATGAAGAAACACAATCCTGAACACGCTTGGTTGATAGGGATGTGTACAACATGCACAAACGGAGTGGGGTCTTCCATGCCTTTTTAAAAAAAGAAATGGTAGATTATATTTATATATATATATAGTTTTTTTTTTCCTTCTTTGGCTGCCCTGCAGCATTAAGAATTGCCAGGCCAGGGTTGTGATCCAAGCCTCAGTTGCCGCTTATGCCACAGTTGCAATGCCAGATCCTTAACCCCATGTGACAGGTCTGGGATCGAACCTGCGTCCCAGCGCTCCAGAGACCCTGGGGATCCCATCGAGCCACAGTCAAATAACTGTGGCTTATTTTTTAGTCCCAGTGTCCCCCACGATGACATGGACACGCCTTTCTCCCACACTGTCTCTGGCCCTGTAAAAATCCCGTAGGCTTTCTCTTCTGCTGCTTCAGTGTGGCACACGGTTTGCATGACTTGTTTGTTGTTGCTGTTGCCATCTGTGTTTCTGGGATGTCTTATTTTTATAATTGATGGATGGGTCTCTTGTTTGAGGGGGGGTGTATCTATTGCAGTAAGTTCTCATCAGTGTCTGCCTTTATGAATCCTTCCTGCTCATCTTAATCACTTTAGTAGATAGATATTTACATACTTGTGTGTGTGTACATATGTGTATACAGAAGTGTGTGTGTGTATATATATATACACATAGTCCTCCTGAAAGTACATTGTGGTATATATGTGTGTGTATTTGGAACTTTGTGAAAGGAGAAAAAACTGACACATGTATCTCCTGAGTCACACATGAGGCAGCCAACCGTTCCCTCACCTGCTTTAGAAATCAACCATGATGAAGTTACCCTCATTTTCACACGGGCTGGATGCTTACTGAAGAGGGGTTCTGGATATATTACAGATAAATTCACATTGTATGTTGTCTGGGTAGCTGTTTGATCTTCCTACCACATTGTTAAAAAAAAGTTTCTAGCCTGCAACCTCCTTAACCCAAGCCCATGCAGAACAGCTGGGTAAAACCATCCCAGGAGGAGAAATGTCATTTTCAGTGCACACACTTTCATCCCATCTTGGCTTCCATTCATGCTTTCATGAAATATGTATTGAGTTGTAACTGTATTCCAGTTGCTAGGTGAATGGATAAGATTGTGGAGCTATGGAGCAGAATTACAGGGACCCCCCCCAAATGGATGTGGTGCTTACTCCTCCTACCCACCCCCCAGAGGGACATGTATGCGTAGGGAATTAAAAAAAAAAAAAGACTGACATTAAAAAGGACAATGCTTGGTAATTGCAAGATGCAGCCATGCAATGTGGAGGTCTAGTAAAAAGCTGACTTGAAGCAAGTGGCTTCGATTGGAAATGGAAGGGAGAATTTTCATCTCTGTTTACCTGAAGTACTGAAGGTGTTACTGAGTCCAAGCTTGTATTGCTTGCTGCATGACTGCCTAATAAACAGATGAGATGTGGGGCAGGGAAGAGTGACGTTATTCAGAAAGCCAGCAGACAGAGTGGACTAGTGTCTCCAAGAACCACCTTCCCTGTGTTAGAATTTAGGCTTCTTTTTAACTAAACGGGGAGGGGATGTGGCTGGTTGTTGCAAACTTCTTGGTGCTGGAATCCTTTGTTCTTGGAGCAGTGGGTGTAGGACAGGTCACAATGTGCCTGCAAACTTTCAACAAGACAACTATTGTTCTCGGTTCTGCAACTTTTTATCTCCAGAGCATGTAAAGTGTTATACTCTCAAAGGTCGGAGCCTTGAGCATGGGCTCTCCTGGATATTTCAGGCTCTTGGCAACATTCTTTTACAAAAGGTATAGAGCCAGCATGACTCAGCACGGGGCAACACAACACAAGGGTTAGAGCCAAAGGAAGAAATTCAGTATGGAGTCAGATTGGTTGTTCTCTGTAACAAGGGGAGTCAATGCTGGCAAAGCTACTGAGGAGATGGGACAGGTCATCCCAAGTTCCAGTTCAAAGGCTTCCCTGCAGATAAAGGCGGGTCACCCAGTGCCAGCTTCTTAGCCATCTCAGCCCTAGACAGCCTGTGCTTGGAAGGTTAATGGCAATAGATGCCCAGAGACCTATGCATTTAGTGGGGGCATTAAAATTGGTCAGTTACACATGGCCCCATGCCCTGGAGACTTTGAAGGGGCAACCTTACTCAGAGCATGTACATCACCTATCTATAGCCATGTTCTTAAGACATGTAATTTTTTTTTTGTTTTTTTTGTCTTTGTGTATTTTTAGGGCCGCACCCGTGGGACATGGAGGTTGCCAGGCTAGGGTTCAAATCGGAGCTGTAGCTTCCAGCCTATGCTAAAGCCACAGCAATGCCAGATCTGGATCCTTAGCCCACTGAGCGAGGTCAGGGATAGAACCTGCAACCTCATGGTTCCTAGTTGGATTTGTTTCTGCTGCGCCATGACGGGAACTCCTGAAATTTGGTTATGTTACACAACCTTGTGAATATGCTACAAATCACGGAGTTGTAATTTTTTTGGCTTCTTTTTTTTTTTTTTTTAAGGGCCACACTTATGGCATATAGAGGTTCCTAGGCTAGGGGTACAATCACAGCTACAGGTGCCAGCCTATGCCGCAGCAACACGGGATCTGTGACCTACCCCACAGCTCACCACAATGCCAGATCCTTAACCCACTGAGCGAGACCAGGGATTGAACCCACAAGCTCATGGTTACTAGTCGGATTCGTTTCCACTGCACGATAGTGGGAACTCATTTAGTGTTTTTGGCTATGCCCTTCGCGTGTGGAATTTCCCAGGCCAGGGATCAAACCTGCACCACAGCAGTGACCCAAACTGCAGCAATGACACCACTGGATCCTTAACCCCCTGAGCCACCAGGGGAACTCTTTTCCTGGGATAGTTTTTTAAAAAAAAAATAGACGCAAAAATATACTCAGAACAGCTTGTGGTTGCCGAGGGGGAGGGAGTGGGATGGACGGGGAGCTTGGGGTTCCTAGATGCACACTATGAAATGGAGCATGGGTAAGCAGTGAGGTCCTGCTGTCCAGCCAGGGAACTCTATTCAATCCCTGTGATAGAATAATAGAAGATAATACGAGAAAAAGAATGTCTATATACTTACAACTGGGTCACTTGGCTGTACAGTGGAAATTGACAGAACATTGTAAATTGACTATTATAAAAAACCGCAAATTACAGATGAGATTCGTATTGTATCATGGATTTAATTTAGCTTCTTGACTAATGATGTTATCTCTGGATATCCTTATTTGCAAATATATCCCTAATATGTTACAGGATGTATAAGGAAAAGAGTACAGTCCATTTGTATATATGACATTTTATGTGACATTTACTGCATCGTGGCTGATTGGGGCTGGGACAGGGTTTTTTTTTTTTAAAAAAACCATTGCCTCTTTGAATCTTTCCAAGGGCTCTTTCTTGCCTCGCAGGAGCAATTATTATCTGAAACATAAACAATCCAGCACTTTAAAATAATCATCCTAAATTTAAATCTATTCATAAAAAAATTTAGTAGAGTACATAGCTTTGAAAAAAATCTATAAATCATATACATATGCATGTACTCCTCCAACAAAATTAGACATTTTGGAGAAATATTAGACTTTGTGGAGATGGAGTTGATATTTTTTAACACCCTCTCAGTGTCATATTAAGAGAATAGATCATACAACGTAACATTGTATCAGTAGGCTCTTCCGTTCTTTGTAGGATTTACTGCCTGCAGACATGGTTTTCGGTTTTATTTCTTTTTTTGCCTGCAGTGCTACAATATATATGCTGTTTAGATTTTCCTTGAGAGCATAGTGCTATTTGGGATCAAGGAATATTTTAAAAGCAGAAATAGATGATTCAGGGTATTGTATGCCTTTTTCACTTAATATATAAGGACAATGTTATTTTCGAAAGTTAACATGCACAGTCTTTTCAGAGGTAAGTGATTTCGCACAACACTGTAAATCAACTATAACTTAATAAAAGGAGGGGGGATAAATGAGGATTTCCACGTTCCCCTTGGTTTGCCAGGATTAGGACTCTGAGATGTTGATACCGGACAAACCGACACTCATGAAATCAAATTCACTTCTATTTTAATTTGCAATTTTATTTTCTTTTTCCTTTTTGACCACACCCGAGGCCTATGGAAGTTCTCAGGCCAGGAATTGAATCTAAGCTGCAGCTGAGACCTGTGCCACAGCTGTGGCAATGCCTAACCCTTAACCCCCTGTGCTGGGCTGGGGACAAGCACACAGACATGCTGGATCCTTAACCCGCTGCACCACAGTGGGAACTCATAATTTGCAACTCTCTTTCTTCTCTCTCTTTTTTTTTTTTTTTTTTTTTTGCTTTTGAGGGCCACACTCATGGCATATGGAAGTATCCAGGCTAGGGGTCCAGTCAGAGCTGCAGCTGCAGGCCTATGCCACAGCAACTCAGGATGCAATCCGAGCTGCATCTATGACCTACACCACAGCTCACAGCAACATGAGATCTTTAACCCACTGAGCAAGGCCAGGGGTTGAACTGCATCTTCATGGAAACTCATCAGATTTGTTTGTGCTGCACCGCAACGGGAACTCCCAATTTTCTAACTTGTTGGATGATCTTGTCATTTCTTGATGCAGAATTCTGCTTTCTCTGTTTAAAAAAACAAAAACAAAAACAAAAGCCTTGTCATATACTTTGCTCAATTTCCTATGTAGACATCTCTATTTGTCATTTGAGAATACAGAAAAATGTGCATGGGTATTCTACTGATCAACTTATCTATTACACACGTTGCCAAGAGATTGTTTCTGAGTGTGAAGTATCATTACATTGTGTCTGTGGTATCCTGGGGAAGATAAGCTCATATTTTATCAGATTTTAACTTTAAAATGGATACATGGTGGAGTTCCTGTCATGGCTCAGTGGTAACGAACCCAACTAGTAGCCATGAGCATGTGGGATCGATCCCTGGCCTCGCTCAGTGGGTTAAGGATCCAGTGTTGCTGTGAGCTGTGGTGTAGATTGCAGACATGACTTGGGTCCCGCATGGCTGTGCCTGTGGTGTAGCCTGGCAGCGGCAGCTCTGATTCGACCCCTAGCCTGGGAACTTCCATGTGCTGCAGGTGTGGCCCGAAAATAAAAAATAAAGAAAGGAAAAATGGATCCATGGTAAGAAGCTCCATGTGTAGATGATTCTGAAGAGTTAAATCACCAGCTGTCCAGTCATGGAATACTGTTCCTCCGTCTCTGGTTCCCTCTCTTCACCAACCATCAAAATATGTGTTTTCCTTTCATCTGTCCCTCACCGCCGACCCCACAGAAGAATCTTTCCAGTAGCTTTGTCTTGATCTCATTTTCTTCTCTGTCTCCAGCTTCATGGGTTTTATGGAAAAGAATGTGTTTTTCCCTGGGTCCTCAGTGTCTGCAGAGTCTCAGAGAGCAGCTTTCCAGCAAAGAGTTGGAGTCTAGGATGGTTGTACCCCTTCATCTTTCCTGCATCCTGTGTGCTGCTGAGAGTATCTGCCACTGAGCTTTCCACCAAGAGGGCACCTCTGTTTCATGCTTTTTCTGTCCTTTTTTTTTTTGAGGTCATCTTAGGGCTGCACTCAGTGTGTGGAAGTTCCCAGGGTGGCAGTCAAATCAGAGCTACAGCCATAGCAATGCCAGATCAGAGCTGTATCTGAAACCTACACCACAGCTTGTGGCAACACTGGATACTTAACCCACTGAGCGAGGCTAGGGATTGAACCTGTATCATGGATACTAGTCAGGTTCTTAAGCCACTGAGCCACAATAGGAACTCCCCTTCTGTAATTCTTTTTGTCCGTGGTTCGTCTGGCTGTATTGGAAGCATACTAAAGCCTTTTCACATTTATGTATGTCGGAAGGCCAACATGGGTCTTCCTGGGCAAAGAGTTAGTGTCTTGGCAGCTGTGTTCCTTTCTGGAGATTTTAAGGGAGGGTCTGATTGGCTCATTCTAGTCATTGGCAGAATTCAGTTTCTTGCCATTTTAGGACTAGGACCCTGATTCCTTGCTGTCTGGCTGTCCCCAGGTTGTAGGGGCTGCGTCCTTCCTTGTCAAAGGGCTCCTTCCTTTTTGAAAAGCCACTGACAGTGCCTGGGTTCCTGTTCACATGAGGTCTGAAAGACATGATTAGATTTAACCCATGTGGGTAACCTCTCTATTTCAGATACTTCTTTCCTTTTTTAAAAAAAATTATATCTTATAGTTCATTGCAGCATTGTTCACAATAGCCAAGACATGAAAATAACCTAAACATCCATCAAAAGAGGAATGGATTAAGAAGACATGGTCTATATACACAATGGAATACTACTCAGTCATAAAAAAGAACAAGATAATGCCATGTACAGCAACATGGATGGAACTAGAGACTCTCACACTAAGTGAAGTAAGTCAGAAAGACACTATATGATTTCACTTACACCTGTAATCTAATAAGTGGCACAAATGGACCTTTCCACAGAAAAGAAAATCATGGACTTGGAGAATAGACTTGTGGTCGCCGAGGGGGAGGGGGAGGGAGTGGGATGGTTGGGGAGTTGGGGGTTCATAGATGCGAATGATGACCTTAAGAATGGATAAGCAAGGAGGTCCTGCTGTCCAGCACAGTCTCTTGGGATAGAACACGATGGATGCTCATATGAGGAAAAAGATTGTATATGCATGTGTGACTGGGTCACTTTGTGGTGCAGCCAAAATTGGCACAACACTGTAAGTCGACTATCCTCTAAATGAAAAAATTTTACAAAACGTTGCAGTTGCTATACAGTGTTGTCACCATCTCAGACGCTCAACTGCATCTGCAAAACCTACTGGAGACCTTGGGCTATCAACTCTCTCTAGGTTCTGGGGGCTTGGGCTTGGACATCTTTGTGGGGTCATGATTCTGCTGAGCGCAGACATGCTGTCTTGTCCGCCGGAATGCTTTGTACTGTGATGCACAGTAAGAATGAGGATACTGTAAGTTCTAGCCGTGGCGGTAATCACATGAAGCCTGCTTGGAAGAGAGACTCCAGTAAATGGACAAGAAAAGCCGACAAACCAAGGGAGGCGTGGTGGTGATGTTTGGTCTTCTCTAACCACGGAAAGGGGCCAAGTCCCATTCGGAAACACATCCAGGTCTGTGACTGCATTTTCTTGAGTCATTAATTCTTCTCTCTCTCTCGAGTGACCTCCCCCTCCCATTTCCCTGTAAAGCATCCTTCTCTTGGATCAGCATTCCCTGTGTGATGGCTCTTCTCAGATGTAGGCGATAAGTCTGCTCTTGAGGAGATCGCATTGATTTGAGGCCACCGCCCAGAGGCACTTTCCAAAACCTCGTGAATGGGAACTAGAAACCCGGTGGGGTTGGAGACCATCCCCCATTCTGACAGGAGATTCTGTTGCTTACAAAGATGTGTCAGTGTTAGTCGCTGGCCGAGAGTGAATCATGGGACCTTATGAAGCGAATGATTGCACCTGGGAAAGAAGAAAATTATACACTCTGAAAGGAAACCCCATCCCAGTTAAAATTTATCAACAATGCTCTCTTGGGGAATTTTCTGTTTTTTGAACTGAAGATTCACTTAAAAAAAAAAGAACAAACAAAAAAAACCCTGCATTCCTGCTGTGGCACAATGGGATCACGCCATCTTGGAAGCGCTGGGACACAGATTTGGTCCCCAGTCCAGTGCAGTGGGTTAAGGATCTGGCATTGCTGCAGGTGTGGCTTAGGTTGCAGCTGCAGCTCAGCTCTGATCCTTGGCCTGGGAACTCCATAATGCTACAGGGCAGCCAAAAGAAGAAAAAGGAAAAAAATATCTATCATTAGCTTTTCTTTGGGAACCCATGAAGCTAGCCTTCACTAAAGAACATACGACAGAGGGTGGAATAACTCAGACTGAAAGACCAACGCTATTGTTTGTTAGCCCAAGTCCACGGTCAGATGCATAGGGAGGCCAAAGCAGTTGCAGTGTTGGAGTTTGGAACAGAAAAATTTTGTTGCAGGGCCATGGAAGGAGAGAGGGGTGGCTTGTGCCCCCAAAATATCCAAGATTCCTAGAACCAAAAGGGCAAAGCATTTTCAAAAGCCACCTGAGGGAGGGGCTGTTGCAAACTTGCTGGAACAGAAATCCTTTGTACTTGGAGCAGTTTCAGTGGTCAAGTTATGATGTTCCTATCACTATGCTGCAAGATATATGGAGCATGTAACACTGCAGCTCAAGCAGAGGATATGGGGGAAGGGCTGTCCCCAGGAACCCCAGGGAAGACCCCGTTGGGTTCTGTGCAGTTATATGTTCACATCCATATCGGCACCATGGGAATTCCTCTCCTGGCTCAGCAGAAATGAATCTGAGAATCTGACGAGTATCCATGAGGATGCAGGTTCAATCCCTGGCCATGCTCAGTGGGTGGTGGATCCAGTGTGGTCGTGACTGTGGTATAGGTTGGCAGCTGCAGCTCTGCTTCGACCCGTAGCCTGGGAACTTCCATGTGCCACAGGTGCGGCCCTTCAAAAAAAAAAAAAAAGCCAGACTGTTACAGTCTTGGTGCAGGGCACACTTCAATTCGCTCATGCAGTTGGAACCAACATTCATGAAGGGTGTTCTTTCTGCACGTTATGGTAATACTCCGTGTCCTTGGATTTTGTGACTGCAGCACTTCTGCTAGCTGTCTTGAGGATATGATCATTTTTCTGCTTCCAGAAAGCAGTGTCTCTTCTGATCTTACCAATGGAAGGGGCTCTCAAGGACCCTGTACTTTGGCCTCTGTCTTTCTTCTGCAATTGGTCTGTTGGACTTGTCAAAATTCATGATTAAAGGTAGGAAGATGGAGGTATAGGTATAGACAGTCACACAGAGATAAAGAGACACAAGATAGATGCATAGATACAGAGAGATGATGAATAGGTATATATGGATTTATAATTCATGATATATGTCTATAAAATCCTTTTTATTTTTTCATATTTATGACATGATAGATGTTCACCAAAGTTATTGTGATAATTTCATGCTGTAAGTCAAATTATGCTATACATTTTAAACTTAGTGCTGTGTGTCAGTTATATCAATAAAATGAAGAAAAAAATGTAGTTATAAATTTGTATGTAAAAGATGTAATCACTATATAAATTTATACATAAATGATGTAGTCAGTATATGTTGATACAGAGATACTGTGTACATGTATTAATATATCAATTACATCTGTTACATATATTTAAGTGATGTAACTATGTATCTATATATCATCCCTATCTTTATATTTAAATATAAATATTCTGTATACATATATACATACATATTTTCAAACCCTTTTACCAAAATTATTGCAACTCTGTACTGAGGTCTTAATCGTTGTATTTGATTTTATGGGTCATAGACATTTGGAATCAGAAATATCTTTTTTTCTCTTTAAGGCCACACCTGTGGCATATGGAAGTTCCTAGGCTAAGGGTCGAACTGGAGCCACACCCGCTGGCCTACACCACAGCAATGCCACATTTACTTCACTTGTGACCTATGCTGCAGACAGTGGCCACGTCTGATCCTTAACCTACGGAGTAAAGCCAGGGATCGAACCTGCATCCTCATGAATACTGGCCAGGTTCTTAAACTGCTGAGCCACACCAGGAAGTCTTCTCTCAAATACCTTGAGTTCATTTTACATGAAATGAATCAGAAATTATCCAGAGAAACTCAGAATTGTAGGAGGAAGAGTCATGAACTACCCAAATGGCTTAATACTCCTCCTCCTGCATTTCTCAAGGTGTGATGGTTTCTAGAAGGCAGCGTACCCTGAACCAGAAACTCAAAACCGTCTTGGATCCATTTCTTTCTCCCTAAATGTGGTCCTGCTTGACTTTTGTCCTGTCAAACTTCTAGGACAGGTGACTTGAATGGCACAAGAAACATTTGCTCAAAGAACAGCCAGAGCTCCTGGCACATATAAAATGATCCATATTTTTGTTTGTTTACTAAATTTATGAACACATTATTTCATGGACTCTGAACAATGGGTAGGCAGCCCCTCAAGGGTGTTTTTAAATTTTTTTTCCTTAATTAAAGTATAGTTGATTTACAATGTCCCAGTTTCTGCTGCACAGCAAAGTGAGTTACACAACTATATACTTTCTCTTTTTTATATTCTTTTCCATCATGGTCTATCCCAGGAGATTGGATATAGTTCCCTGTGCTATACAGTAGGGTGTTGTTATTTATACATTGTAAATCTTGTAATTTGCATTTATTAAACCCAAACTCCCCGTCCATCCTACTTCCCACCTCCCTTGGCAAGTCTGTTCTGTGCATTTATGTCTACGAGTCTGTTTCTGTTCTGTTCATTTGTGCCATGTTTTTGATTCCACATAGAAGTGATGTCCTATGGTATTTGTCTTTCTCTGTCTGACTTACTTCACTTAGTATGAGAATCTCTAGGTCCATCCATGTTGCCGCGAGTAGCATTATTTTGTTCTTTTTTACAACTGAGTAATATTCCATTGTGTGTATGTACCATATCTTCTTTAACCATTCATCTGTCAATGGACATTTAGGTTGTTTCCATGTCTTGGCTACTATGAATAGTGATGCAGTGAACCTAGGGGTGCATGTATCTTTTTAAATTATAGTTATTCAGACAAATGCCTAGGAGTGGGATTGCTGGGTCATAGGGTAGTTTTATATTTAGTTTTTTGAGGAACCTCCATGCTGTTTTCCATAGTGGGAGGGTTTACTTTTCTCCAAAGGAGTGTTTGCTTTTTTTTTTTTTAAATTCCTGGCCATTAAGTTAGTGGCATTATTTCATATCCATGCAAGTTTATTTTTTTATTCAGAGTTTTCTAATTGAGAACCGTTTGGTTTTACTTAAGCTGACCAGTCATTCTTGGAAATCTCTGGATGATGTTTAGCGCATCCATAAAATTACTGCTTTTTCCTTCCACCCACAAACACATCCTAAAATGAGTGACAAGTTTTGTGGTCACCCCATTTATACTTGAGAAGAAAGACCTTTATTCTGAATATTGGTGTGAATTATCAGCATGATGGCATGGATTAGAAAGGATGGAGAATTGGGGCTGGTTGTGTAGAAATTTGCTTGTCACCTTGAACTTTAAAACATGCCATAAAAACAGGTGGATGCAGATTATAAATTATACCTCTTTCCCAGGAATTGCCTGCAGGGTAACATCTACTTATTCTCAGGCAGCCTTATTTTCCCTTCAGGGTCCAGTTTTGTTAATTCAATTCAGTTTTACTGCATTTATCTTCACCATGAGTCAGTCATTTTAAGGTCTGAGCTGAGTTTTCAAAAGCCATTGAGAATGGCAGGAACATCATTGCTTTGTCAGTATATTTCTGAAAAAGAAGTTATGCATCTGGTATTTGGAATACAGGCTTAAAAAGAAATCGTTTTGGCTGGGGAGTCGGGAGCTTTAAAATGTCACTAAATTAACTGTATTTCAGACGAAGGGAATGGTTAAAATGAGTTTAGTTTTACATCCGTTGTCTTCATCCTCTCCGTAGTACCTAGAAAAATGCTGTATAAGCCCAGTGGCATTCGAGTGACTTATTCTTAATAAACATCAAGACTTTTTCTTAAAAAAAAAATTGCTTTTTTGAAAATGTCCAGCACATACAAATGGTTTTCCAGAGTGCCTTAGAGTAACTTTGGAAAATAAGCAATGATAACCTTTACGCTGGGGAGAAGATGGTTTTCCACGTGGATTTTATGGAGTGATTCGGAATCCTTATGCAAGATGATAGCTTGAAAACAAGAATCCTATGTTGTTGTTCTTGATGATTTATCTTCAGAGTACCAACATTGTGAGTGCAGAACAAGTTCTAATCATGGGACACATTTCCTGCCTATTGCTTGTGCGTCTTGGGTATTATTCAGTTAAAATTCAGGCATGCACTGAACAGATACGTACTCTGTGCCTGTGCTGTAGTTAAGAACCAGCAAAGCACTGTAAAAATACCAAACAGGACAGTAGCAGAGCCTCACGGACCTGAAGGGGATGTGGGGAGACCGGTATTAACAAATAACTACACGTGGCGTGGTAGGGAATTGTCCCGTTTGAAGGCATTCTGATAAAACAAGTGCTGGGGTAGCAACAAGGGGCAAGAAACGGATGGCCTGTTGGCCAAATAGGGCCCACCCCTTGTTTTTTGTAAATAAAGCTTTATTTGAACAGAGCCACACTCCTTCATGTACGCATTGTCCATGGATGCTTTTGTACAAAACAGCAGCGTTAAAATGTGTGATACGGCTGACATATCACGTTGTATTCATTTCAGGTACCCGAGATGATGATTTGATACACTTAGATGTTGCAGGATGACTGCCTTCATAGCGTTAGACCTCACGTCACATACTTACCTTTTTTTTTTCCTTTTTAAAAGATCTACTCTTGGCAGCTTTCAAGTATATGATACACTCTTGTTAACTATAATCCCCACGCTGGGCATGAGATCCCTAGAACAGATTCATGTCGTAACTGCATGTGTGTACTCTTCGATCACTGTGTAAGCCTTCTTCCTGACAGCTGAAAACTGGAAGTGAACCAAATGTCCATCCCTGGATGAAGAGAGAAATCCACCGTGGCGTATCCATCTCATGAATCCTGTTCCACAAAAAAGGGAGCCAAACCATCGGTACATGTCACAGGAGGAAGAAACCTCGAAAGACAGTGTGCTTGGAGAAAGAAGCCAGACAGAAAAGGCTGCATACTGTGTGACTCTATTCATTTGAAATTTTAGCAAAGGCAGGTTTTTAAAAGAAATGAGATGAGTAGTTGCCTGAGTTGGAGGTCAGATTGAATACAGATGGGCATGAGAGGATGTTTTGAAGGGATGTACCCATTCCAAAAAGGGATTTAGAGTGAAAATGACACCACCTGCATACATTGACTAAAAATCATTAAACTATACCTGACAATGGGTGAATTTTATGTAAGCTATACCTCAAAAAAAAAGTGCTAAAAACTTAGAAAAGAAAGGATATATGGTAGAGACGTCTGTAACGATAAAGCTTGAACAGTCTATCTGATCCTTTATAGAAATAAGTGTGCCATCCCCTGGTGTAGAGATTTATAGATGCTTAAGTGTTAGTATATGATGGACAGGAGGTCTTTGTGAGGGTGTGAATGCTCAGTAGCAGTCGGCAATTAAGTATTAGAAGTCCATGGATATACTGGGGGAGGAAGTTTTCCTGTCCAGAAAAGAACCAATATGTGGTTTGTTTTGAGACAGCGAAAGGGACAGAGAGAGAGAAGTTAGGAGGGAAAGGAAGGAAAAGAAGAAATAAGGTCACCACTGACAACTGGATTTAAAAATGTCTGGGAGGCTGGGGAGAGGTGGGTAAATTATATTTCTTGGTTCTATGAACTTTAAGAATCAGTTTATTGACATCCCTAAAATAACACGCTGGCATTTTGACTGGAATTGCATTCAACTTGTAGATCAGGTTGGGAAGAGCTGACATCTTGGCAATATTGAGACTTTCCCTCCATGGACATGGTTTATCTCCATTTTTTTTTTTTTAGCTCCTTGGTTTTGTTCATCTTTTTTTTAAGTTGTTTTTTAATCGATGTGTAGCTGACTTACAAATTTGTGATCATTTCTGCTGTACAACAGAAATGATCAGTTATACATGTACACATATCCATTCTCTTTGAGATGCTTTTCCCACATAGATATTCACAGCATCTTGGGTTGAGTTCTCTGCTAGATAGCAGGTCCCTGTTGACCAATCATTCCACAGACCTTAGAGTGCATATCGGTTTTATTCATCTTTAATTTTGTTTTCCTCGTATACCTCTTGTAGCAGGTGTTTGTTTAAGATTCATCCTCAAGCATTTCATCATTGTGGGGCTAAGGCAAATGGCATTGCTTTTTTAATTTTAATTCCCCTTGTTCACAGCTGGCATAGAGGACAGCAACGAACTTTTGCAAATGAGCCTTGGGTCCTGCTTCCTTACTCGAATGGCTTATTAGTTCCAGGAGAAGGTGTGAAGCTTTCATGAAAGCAGAAAAAAAGGTGTAGGGAGCCTGGTTGCCACGGGAGGGGGCACTGAGAAGGGTGGTGATGATGTAAAAACCTGGAGTGAACCAATTTAATAATCCTACATGTAGAGAGCACATCCTGAGATAATGTGTCCCAAGCGAGCCTTCTCATGGAAGCAGATCAAGAACAAGCTGATGGAGATACACTGGTGGCCAGGTTGAGCTTATTTTGAAATGGCATCTCATGCACACCCAGCGATGGCATTTGTATTTTGTACAAAATATGTAAAACATAGCTATTTGGTGAACAAAAGGGATATTGTGAACCGGGGGACCTCTGACTACTAATACTTATGCATCATCTTATTCTTACTACAAATGTATTATCTACATAAGATGCCTCTATTTTGTTCTTTAGGTAAAATACACACAGTCTCTGTTCCTTTGTCCGAGAAGTTGAAGACCTCTCATTTTTGGAGTGCAGTAGACAGCAGTATACAGCATGAGGAAAGTGTAGCATATTTCTTCTTTTTTAAAACTATTAAAGTGTAGTTGATTTACAGTGTTCTGTCCATTTCTGCTGTACAGCAAAGTGACCCAGTCCTACATATATACCCATTCTTTGTCTCATACTATCATCCATCATGGTCTCTCCCAAGAGTCTGGATCGAGTTCCCTGTGCTGGA
Organism: Phacochoerus africanus; assembly: GCF_016906955.1. NCBI lineage: Eukaryota > Metazoa > Chordata > Mammalia > Artiodactyla > Suidae > Phacochoerus > Phacochoerus africanus. The sequence continues at coordinate 3,505,669 of NC_062560.1, read as the reverse complement.
CAGCAGGACCTCCTTGCTTATCCATTCTCAGTGTCATAGTTTGCATCTACTCACCCCAACCTCCCCATCCATCCCACTCCCTCCCCACTGGGCAATCACAAGTCTGTTGTCGATGCCTTGTGAGTCTGTTTGTATTTTGCAGATAGGTTCGTGTGTACCATATTTTAGCTTCCACATAGAAGTGATATCCTATGGTATTTTTCTTTCTCTTTCAGACCGACTTCACTTAGTATGAGAATCTCTCGTTGCATCCATGTTTCTGCAAATGGCATTATTTTGTCCTTTTTTATGGCTGAGTAGTATTCCATTGTGTTTGTATACCCCATCTTCTTGATACATTCATTTGCCGATGGACGTTTAGGTTGTTTCCATGTCCTGGCTGTTGTGAATTGTGCTGTGTAGCATATTTCCACCACTTGGGTATCTCCTTGGAATTTCAAACTTTGGGAATGAGTGAGTCTGAGTTAGGATGCCCTCAAAATAAACTGTATCTGTATGGAACATCCTGCTGCCCTTTGTTTTTATATGGTACATTTTCATGTTTTTTTATTTTACTTTTAATCAACTGTCTCTTGTTCCATGTCTCATCTTTAATTGGCTAACTGTTCATTGCCCATATTTACCACATAGCATTTCCTTGTTTCTAGCTATATTTTGCATGTATGTGAAATTCTAAAATTGTCTTTGTATTTCATTTCATTCAGCTTCTAATCCTTTCCATCCTTTCATTTATCTTGTAAATATGTATATAAAAATACATATGTATTTTTCTAAATACATATGTATATAAAAATACATATGTATTTTTCTAAATACATATGTATATAAAAATACATATGTACTTAGAAAAATATATATATATTCTAAAGACTATATATATATAGAGTGTCATTTGGTATTTTTCTTCACTCATCTTCATATCATATTTTCATTTGAAGAACCCTGGGTTTTAGTTTGTTTTGTGTATTTTACGTTTCTCTATCCCAACTTCTAGACATATAATTATTGGTTAATGAAAAAAATAGTTTGCATTTTTCTTTTTGCCTAATAGGCAGCAATCGTACCTTGACGAATATTCCACACTCTTTAAGGTGAGGTTTTTAATGCCAATGCCCCTGGATGTCCAGAAGTTCTTTTCACACAAGAAAAGCTGACTGTGTGTGTGTGCATCAAATTTGAACCCCTCCCTTCTCTGTTTTTCCCTCTCTCTCTGTTTCCCATGGCCACTGACCTTCCCACTCGCCTAAGGCAGAAAGGAAGCCCATGTGTCAAAGACCTTCTTGGCCCTGATAGTGAAATCCCAGAATGGCTAGTGGGTTAGAACGATTGCCAGGCATCCTGCCCACATCCTGGGTCCCTCAGCCCATGGATGCCTTTGCCTTGCATCCTCTAGCCTGGCCTGCTCTTTGTACAGAGAGGTGCTTTCAGTGATTCTCATCTGCTCTGTTTTCCTTCTCACCTACATGGGAGTAGGACTCTCCCAAGAGCCATTTTTTCTTTAGAAACAGTTAAACTTCCCAAGGGTTTCAGCCCCCTCCAAATGGTGTTGGAAACTAGTTGTGAGGATTGGGCTTAATAAGGACGGTTAAGGCAAAATCAGAGCACTAATTCTCAGAGATGAGAAAAATTCCAATGACATGTAAGGCAGTCTCAGAATAAAATAGAGAATATTGCTCATTTTTTTCAGTGTGGAGCTGGAGCTTGGCAAATACAATGCACAAACTAAATATTTGTCAAATGGCCTGGCATTTCGGTTAATGAACGGCTTAATGTATTGTGCTTTTTGTACCATAGCAGGAAAATCAAATTTATCATGCAAAGGACAACCACAAAACTAGTTCCAAAATGTCTGATGTTAATTATGAGTTTCTTTTCTTTCTTTCTTTTTTTTTTTTTTTTTTTTTTGTCTTTTCAGGGCCACACCTGAGGCATGTGGCAATTCCCAGCCTAGGGGTTGAATTGGAGCCGTAGCTGCTGGCCTCCACCCCAGCCACAGCAAGGCTGGATCCAAGCCACGTCTTCAACCTACACCACAGCTCAGGGCAACATCAGATCCTTTAACCCACTGAGTGAGGCCAGGGATTGAACCCACATCCTCATGGAGACTAGTTGGGTTCATTACTGCTGAGCCACAATGAGAACTCCAGTATTCTTCTTTTAAAGCAACAACCTGTTATGGTATAAAGCAGATTTCTCATTTGTTGATGAAAAAAGCCCTTATCTTTTTCTGCATAACAATGTTACGAATTTGATAAAAAGAGTTGGACATTAGGATTAGTCAAGAAATAGGTGTAAGATGGCTTTCTGCTCTAGACTGACTTGAAAATTATTAGTAAGGTTCTTTCTGATGGTTGACCAATAACATTTCTGACCCAACAGATGAGACCCCCATTGTGTCCAATTTCAAAGTTGATGGATTTTTTTATTACAATATGTTGGTGTGATGTGGCGATGCTATGTATGGTCCCCACAGTAAGTCATAGCATCTGAGGGTGGAGACGCTCCAGGGGAGTCATCGGACTCATACTCTGGATCCCAGGTCCACTTACTTTCTTGATAAATACCACACCTCCCTCCCCGAGGCTTGCATGGTTTCAGGATGCTCGGGACCCTTGCAGACGCTTTAGAATTTCTAGAGTGTATTGCACATTCTGAATCTCTCCAGTCGTTGCTCTGCTCGGGCTGCTTATCCCATCACGTTTGGTGTCTTGATCCCTCTGTGGCTCTGCTCTAGTTCCCGTGAGATTTAATTGCTGCCGGAGTAGATGCAACAACATCCCTTAAATTGACCAAAACACAAGCACAGCGAGTTTAAGAAAAGAACCACACATAAGTTGGAAAAACCCAGCACAGAGCCTGCCCTGTGAGATATTGCAGGTATTGAGGTCCATCAACATCCAAACAGTAGATCTTGAGACTGGAAGCTCTCCTCTGGGCGTTGTCCTACCTGTGTCCTTCTCCTCGTCAACTCCTCTTCCAGGACGTGTCTCTTCCGTGACTCCCAGGACCCCTCAACCCTCGCATCAGAGAAGGTAGCCAGACATTACTTAAGTATCATATATCAACACGTCTTTTCAAGAAAGTTACGTTTCCAGGGTCCCTGCTTTCCCTCTAACTCATCTTCACATCCCAGACTTGGCCCTTGCATCTTCCTTTGGCGTTGCCGAGATTCTTACTTAAATGTGTCCTTTACTCCAAAGAGTCTGCAGATTCAAAGGGAAAATGGGCTTCTAGCGCTGGAGAAGTGTGGGTAGGTTCCTTTTTCAGAGATCTCTTGTATATTCATTAGGAGGTCATCAGAAACCTCTGGCCCGTTGTAGCTCCATCACCATAATTCATCTAAGGCACTGCTGTTGAGAAGTGTGGATTATAATAACGCTGTATGTGGCATGTGAGGAAGTCACATGGGTGGATTCTGTGTGGAAACAGGAATGATGGAGCATAGCCTCCTGGCAGTGGCTGATTCACATGCAGTTCTGTAAGGTTCCTCTTACAGACTAGAAGGATGTTAAGGCTAGAAGGATGTTAAAAGTTTGGTAGCAAAATATGATTTACGGTTGAAATCAAGTAGATCGAGGAGGCTGAAAGGAGGAAACCCAAAAATGAACAGAGGAGGCATCCCTAGGATATGTGTTCATGGCATCTGCAGAGATCGCCTGGCATGCAAATTCTCTTCTTATCTAACGTCTATAGCCCAAAGGGAAAGGCACCAGGAGACCAGCATCGGGCAGAAAGACACAGATGTGTGGCTAATATTTCAGAACTGAAATCAGCACTGGATTTTGAAGTGTCTTATCTGTCCCCCTGTGAGCAGATGCTGTGAATGGCATCAGGAATGAAATGCAGACTAGATCATTTTTTTCTGAATAATGTGGCAGTAAGGTGTTAGGCACGTTTAAAATAGATCCATCTGTGGTGAAGTTCAGGTTCACAGGGAACAGTGCAGAAGAATTCCAAACAATTTATGGAAGCACTCGAGGATGAGGTGCATATTTGCTCAGTCTTGAGGGGCAGGCTCTGGATGGTAACTTCCAAAGGGTGTGATGTGAAGAGAGAAGGGAAAAAGGAGCTTAAAAGTGGGGAAATGGAGCTTCCTTGTGGCTCAGCGGGTTAAGGACCTGGTATTGTCACTTCAGTGGCTCTGGTTATGGCCATGATGCAGGTTCAGTTCCTGGACTGGGAACTTCACATGCCCTGGTCATGGCCAAAAAAATTTCTTAAAAAGTGGCAGAACCTAACAATCCAGGTGGTCTGAGTCAACCTCAGCAGCAGACATGTAGATAGGCTGTGCCCTTGACATGATGTGATGACATGTCATTTCCCTCTGTAGTCTTCCTTCCACAATAAAAGGATGACTCCCATCTAGTCATGAAGGGACATCAGACATGTCCCGCAGAGGCAGGGATTCTACAAAAGATCTGACAGGGCCTCCTTCAAACCCGAGAGCATCATCAGCAAGGAAAGTGTGAGACCCTCTTTCAGCCACAAGGAGCCTCAGGACACACGACAACAAAGTGTAATGGGATCCTGGGGCACAAGGAGGACCTTTGGTAAAGATGAGGGGACATATGAATTGTGTATGGGCTTTGGTTCATCAAAGCAAAAGGGAAAGGGAGCCGATGTGCATTTTGAAGAAGTTTGCAAGGTGGTCTGGCAGAAGCCCCATGAATGCGAGCCTCGAAACTGTGACGTAGTGTTTACGGCATCCCTCCTCAGTTTATAAGAGCCCCTCCACAAAGCTTCTGCCTTTGAGGATGGAGGGTGGTGAGGGTACAGGTGTCCTAAGGAAGAGAATGTTGGCTCCATGCCCTGGGGAACCTGAGAGTTTTGGATAAGGTGCAGAGAAGAAGAAACTTGCACAACCCTTTGTGTTGTGCTTGATGGGTCGATGCTGTGCGCAGCGTCTGTGTGTCACGGGAAGCCATTCTACACGGAGGATGCAGCCAATGGCTCTGTTTAGGAAAGATCCAGGAGAAGAGGATCTTCAAGGTCGGGGCTGGGCAACCAGGATGCAGGCAGAGCAAGAAGGAGAAAGCCAGACGAGAAAAATGCTGTTGGGAAGCTTCACCTTGGGGTTTGAAGGAGGATTAGCTTTTGCCTCCTGCCTCCTTTACATTACCGTCCTTAAAAGCCATGGTACCTTTCACCACACTGGGGGCTGGACGCGCTTTTTCGTACGTGAACGTGCAGATTTGATCATGTGAGCTTCTAGTGGGTTGAACGTGCCTCTCCGTGTAGTTGATGTGAGACATTCTGAACGTAAGGATGCTATGGCCCATCTCCTATCCAAGTGCTTGATACTCAGTAGAATATCAATGTCAGTAACCTTCAAACAAAGGAGAAACGAGTGGGTGGTGGTTTCTGAACTTCTGTGGAAACTTGGACTCTGGGAGGTTGGCCAGTAATTGCCGGGACTGAAAAAGGTTTATAGCCTCATTCTTTGCACCTGCCCATGGACAGCTAGGTGTGGAATGGAGTGCAAATAGTGATGGACTTGACTCAAATCTTGTTTCTGCTCCTGGATCTGTTATGATGCTGTCGCTGTACCAGCGTGTGAAGGCAGTGGGATTCTGTTAGCTCTGCAGTAGAAAGAGAAGTGCATCTTCTGTTGATATGGCAATAGATTGGATGAGCTTCCTAAATCACATTGCCTAAGAGTACGGATTTATTTGGAGTTCAGTTCTGATGGAGAAGTTCTGATGGCTGTACCTTGCATGGCAAGAACCATACCTGGCATTCAGTGATCAGGACCTATTTGTGGCAGAGGTGACGGGCGTCAGGTACTAAACATACACTTGAATTCATAAGCCGAGTCTAAGGGACTTATTTCATTGTCCTCCTCAAATTAAGTGGTTCTGACAAAGCATCATGACTTTTGGTTGATTCTATATGATTACCTGATGGAACCTAATTTCATGGGTCACAACTGTCTTGAAGCGGGTGCAAGTGGAATTTAACACTGCCCTTAATCCCGTTCCAGGAACTGGATGTATGTTTAGCCAGTACCCATTCAACTTTGTTAAAACAAATCAGCTCTGCTATTTTTTTTAATAAGTATTATTGCCCTTTTTATTTATTTAGTGTGAAGTTTTTTTTTTTTTTTTATTGGACTTGCCATGCCCGCAACAGGCAGGATTTCCCAGGCCAGGATCCAACCTGACCCGCAGCAGTGACGATGCCACATTGTTAACCACTGGGCCACCAGGGAACTCCAGCTCTGTTTATACTCGTGAGTTTCAGGAATGTGGTGTGTGCGAGCGTGCACGCACGCACACACAGCCTGTCTACAACAAAACGTCCCCACTTTTGTTCTGGGTGTCACAGAGCTGAAATGTAGAGAGAAGATACACTTTCTTTCCTGCAGAGATTTGTTCTATGACAAGATGAGATGGATTCTGGAACTAAATGTCACGACGGGTGGTGGTTCTGATGTTTAATGGCCCAGGTGACGTGGCATCTCTCTGGGAACTGTTTCCAACTCCAAAATATCCATTGCTGGTTTACTCTTGATTTCAACATTCAGCTACTCAATCTCACACCTAAAAAGCTGTTGCAGGATATACAGTTTCTCCCTTGAAACAGGTTGGAGATGTCTTTTTCTCTAAAGAAGATGTTAAGTTTCTGTCAAGGAGTGTCATGTCATTGTTACAGCCATGAACCGTGGGTGTTCTCACAGTCCAGGCTGCGTGGTCTCCACAGTGGAGAAGAGCTAAAGAGTTCACTAAAGATCTGGGGGACTTCACGGTCATGGTGTTCTGGAAAAGTGACAGGTGTTTTCACCAACTCCATGGCTTCCATCATATAGAAGTTATTTCGAGAATGTTCTCACAAGGAAAGGATAATTCATAATGTTAAGATTTTTCCTTTAAATCTTGAAGTAGTCTGCACTTACCACTAGTATAATTTGCTTCCTTCATTTTTTTAAAGATTTATCATTTTTTGGGTTGCGCCTGTGGCATGGGGAAGTTCCTGGGCCAGGGGATCACACCTGCACCAGAGCAGCAACTCACACTGCTGCAGTGACAATGCTGGGATCCTTCACCTGCAGTGCCACAGGAGAACTCCAGGTCGTAACATTTATTTATTCATTTTCTTTCATTATGTGTCTACAAAAATAAAACCATGTCCCTGTATTTTTTTTTATAAGGAATTCTTTTAAAGGAATGCTATTAAAATATGCTTTAAAGGAGTTCCCGTCGTGGCATAGTGGAAACGAATCCAACTAGGAACCATGAGGTTGTGTGTTCGATCCCTGGCCTTGCTCAGTGGGTGAAGGATCTGGCATTGCCATAAGCTGTGGTGTGGGTCACAGATGCAGGTCGGATCTAGCATGGCTGTGGCTGTGGTGTAGGCCACCAGCTGTAGCTCAATCCCTCCATAGGCTCTGGGTGCAGCCCTATAAAGCAAATAAATAAATAAAAATAAAAATGTGCTTTAAAAAGCTAGAACACTCAGAAAATAAGTTCTGTATATATGTATGACTGGTCACTTTGCTGCACAGTAGACGTTGGCAAAACACTGGAAATCCATGATAAAGGAAAAACTAAAAATTTTGTAAACCTGTTTAACAATTGAGTAGAGAAGACAACCCAGGTGACACAAATTTATTGAATGCTTTATGAAGCAGACTCTCCGTTTGACAAAACTGGAAGATGGGGCAGAAGGCAAGAAGCTTTTTGCTGGAGACAACTGAGGTGCTAAACTCTGCAGAAGGCAAATACCTGCTGAGGCAGAGTTCTCACGTACAGGGTCTCCTTCAAAGAGGGACCAGGGAGTTCTGCATAAACCATACTTTTCTGTAAATAAGCAGGTGCACTATGCCCTAGAGGGATGCACCTGTGCTGAGAGTTGCCTTTGTTACTCACTAAGTCGTAGCTTTGTCTTTGCCTCTTCCTGTTCCTGCTCCTGCTCACTAACCTACAAAAGGCAGCTTCCTTAAGAAAAGCCATGGGCTAAGGACTAGGCACCTTTGTTCTGGGGAACAGAGGGCCTCCTGGTCCCCCACTTTCTAGATGTGAAAGAGCCTTGTGTGTTGTGTAATACCGTGCCATCCCTCTTCCAGGATTCCCCGTTGCCCTGCAGCGCTGGGCGCGGCAGCTTCGACAGGATTAAGAATAAAGATCTCCTTGCTTCCCCCGTGTCCCCTTGGTATTCAGTCTACTCATTTTCTGCCTCAACAGTCTTAGCAGTCTGAAGACCATAAACAAAAGTCAGTCCTGGCTGTTCCTAGCTCATCCTGTGCCTGCCTGGATGCTGCTGGTGGCCAGGAGTCTGGATTTCTCATCTTTGCGGATTTCCCCCCAGTCCCACAGTGGTTTATGCTGTGAATGTACCCCTGGCATTTAGTGAGTCCCCTGAGGAGCTGCCATTTTTTACCAAACACCCAATAGAAACCTCAGGAGTATTTGCGTGGACGTTAACAAACCTCAGAAACTTGTCGAGGACCTCAGAACATGTATGAGAACTTAACCCCCTTTCTGGAGACAGTGTAATACCTATATGTGTTTGTGTGTGCATGTCTGTAGATACACATAAATATACATATAGATACATATATATCTGTAAATATGTACATATATGCACAATATACACACATATGTGTATTGAATACACACATAGATACATATATATCTGTGTATAGATATATGCATAGATATATATCTGCGTATACGTAGATACATATACACATGTGTATCTATATATCTACACACACACGTATCTATGTGTATACATGTAAATTTACATTGTATTATGTATATGTATATATACACATCCATTTTTTATCATAGTTAAAAAATATTTTTATTATAGTTGATTTACTATGTTCTGTCAATTTCTGCTGTACAGCAAAGTGACCCAGTTTTATAGATTTAGATACAGATTCTTTTTCTCACGTTATCCTGAATCATGTTCCATAACAAGTGACTAGATATAGTTCCCTGTGGTGTACCACAGGACTTGATGGCTTATCCATTCTAAATGCAATACTGTGCATCTGCTAAACACCGAACACACACACACACACACACACATATATATTTTTAAATAAAGACTGTTTGGCTTGGGGGCTGCAAACAGGGAGCAGAACTCCACTCCAGGAGAGACTTATTGCCGCTTTAATAAGTACAGAGAGACAGCAAAGCCCAGAGGGCTCAGTGGGTGCCTGGCCTGCGTGTCTCCCTGTCCTGCAGGCTATTTAGCAGTCACTTAGGGGTCCCATTCTTCGTCCCCCCAGACTGTGAAGAAAATGATTCAAGAAGACTGTTGACAGAGTTCCCAGCTAGTCTCGTGTATTAAGGATCTAGAGTTATCACTGCCGTGGCTCAGGTTGCTGCTCTGGCTGTTGGGAATAGTGCTGCTATGAACATTGAGGTACATGTGTTTTTTTCACATTAGGGTTTTCTCTGGATAGTTGCCCAGGGGTGGGATTGCTGGATCATATATTTGGTAGTTCTATTTTTAGGGGTTTTTTTGTTTGTTTTTATTTTTATTTTTTTGGCTTTTTAGGGCCACACCTGTGGCATATGGAGGTTCCCAGGCTAGGGGCTGAACTGGAGCTGTAGCCGCCAGCCTACAGATAGCCACAGCAATGCCGGATCCTTAACCCACTGAGCAAGGCCAGGGATCGAACCTGCAACCTCACGGTTCCACGACGGCAGCTCCCCTCTTTTTAGTTTTTTGAGGAATATTCATGCTGCTCTCTAGAGTGGTTGTACCGATTTACATTCTCACCAACAGAGTAGGAGGGTCCCTCTTTGCTCCACATTGTCTCCAGCGTTTGTTATCTGTGAACTTCTTAATGATGGCCATTCTGACTGGCGTGAGATGGTATCTCATGGCGGTTTTGATCTGTGTTTTTCTGATCATTAGCAAAGTTGAGCCTTTTTTCATGGGCCTGTATATTTTAAGAGGTAAGTTAAAAGCAATCTATCCACACTAATGTCAGTTTTTGCATCTGATTAGTTTCAGTTCAGTTGAACATCATCAGTTCATGCCGTTCCTGGTCTTTGTGTTAAGCCGTTAATCTAAAAGTTACTGCTAATAGAAACATCTTCTTAACCCTACTTTCCTTCTGTTTTTTTTTTTTTCCTGAGACCATTGTCACTGGCCAGTAGCCGTTTTAGGGATGATGGAAGTGTTTCATTCTTGTCTTGTTCACTATGTAGCCATTACCCGTGTGGAGCTTTGTAGCATTTGAAATGTGGCAAGTTGAACTCGGGAACCGAACTATGAGTGCTTATTCTCTTTATTTAGCTTAAATTCATCTGTATGTGCCTACTCTCTACCACTTGGATAGAGCAAGTCTCACCACGCTCTCTTTTATTTCTTTACTCATTTTTCTATGTCTTATCAAGAAAAAATATCACTGCTTCCACCCACCTCAGTAGGGCTTATCTTAGAAGAGGCATTAGGAAACATCACCTGCTCCTTGCTTAAAGGTGTGCATTAATCACCCCAAACATTGTTTCTCTTAACATTTGACCTTCCTGGATACTCTGTTTATAATTACATTTTCTTTCTTTCCCTTTTTTTTTTTTTTCTTTCGATGCCTGCACCTGCAGCATATGCATGTTCCCAGGCCTGGGGTCAAGTCAGAGCTGCAGCGGAAGCCTATGCCATAGCCACAGCAACACTGGATGCACTCCACATGGGTGACCTACACCACAGCTCATGGCAATGTCAGATCCTGGGGAAAATACATCACTCAATGTTTAATATATAATTCAGTGTTACTGATCACTGTTACAGAATTTTTGATGAGATATCCTGGGATGAGATACCATTTACTAGCGAGATGAAAATTAACTTTGGGAGATTCCGTTTCCTCATCTTAAATTTGAAATACTGTTAGTAGCATGCTGATGGGCGGCTACTTCTAAGTAAATATTGATTTTTATGGAAATTCATTGATACATTAAAGAGTAGGTTTCTTATCGAGGGCTATAAAACCTCTCTCTGTAGAGTCCATGTGGACCCAAAAGCAAGCTAGCAATTGCATTTGTCACTTTCTATTTATTCTTAATTTTGTGCCAAGTCCGCCTGACCTGAATAAGGTTCGTTGTGGTGTTTAAGTTTTTCTTTTTACCACTTTCTGATTGTTTCTAACTCATATCGTCAAACTGGCGTGTTCATAATTATACAGATTTATGACAGCATCAGAACTTCCATTTTCAGGAGTTCCTGTGTGGTGCAGTGGGTTATAAACCCAACTAGTATCCGTGAGGACGCGGTTCAGTCCCTGGCCTTGCTCAGTGGGTTAAGGAACTTGTGTTGCCATGAGCTGCAGTTTAGGTCACAGATGTGCCTCGAATCTGGTGTTGCTGTGGCTGTGGTGTAGGTCAGCAGCTGCAGCTCCGATCTGACCTCTAGCCTGGGAACTTCCATATTCCACAGGTGTGGGCCTAAAACAAAAAGGAAAAAAAAATTCCATCTTCAGTCATTAAAAATTGTTTTGATTCTGATTACTGTGGTTAACCTAAAGTTCCACATATATATTAAAATTATTTTATTACATTCTTTTTGCATTCAGCTAATTCTTCTTTGCTCATCATTTACTATTCAACCTCATTTTGTATCCATTGTAAGTATGTTTTTGCGAATTAAATAATTTGAATAATTAAACATTTTTTAAATTGTTAAATTCAAGGGAACTCCTGAATAATTTTAAAACTAAAAAGTGACAATCTTCCATTCCACAGAAAATATAATCCACTTATGTTCAACATGGCAAGCAATTTATTTTATTTTTTTTCTTTCAACTTACTTTGTAATTGTTTTCAATACGTTTTATTTTATTGTAGTAACAACTCATGAGATCTACCTTAATAAGATTTTATTTGCATTATACACTGCTCTTTTTTCTCTATATATTTCTGATTGCTTAATTTAGATTGTAGAAATGACCTTTATTCATCCAGTTGGGAAGTCAAACAGGATTTTTTTCTCTAATTCTTAAATAGAACACTTGAGCTATTTAAGCATATTTCATGATTATAAAATCAAATAGCAAGTAGATAAATTAACTCCTGTGGTATCTCTCTCTCTCATCTATTTAGTTGAATTTGAACTTTGACTCAGTTTTAAAGCATTCCTGTCTATCCAGGTTTTAGACAAACTACTCATTTTTAGGTGTAAAATTTTGCATCTTCAGTTTTTTTCCATGTAGCTCTGTAATCCATTTGGAGTCTATTTTTGTTCTTGGTGTGAAGTCTGAAATCTATTTTATTCTAGTTTTCATCTATATATGTGGAGGTATATATATATATGTACATTATAAAGAAGTCCCATTTGATTGGTGATCTCCATTTTATTGACTAAATTTTCATATGTGGTTGGGTGTATTTCTAAATGTTCTCCTCTGTTGAATGTGTCTGTCTATACATGCAACAGAATGGGACTCTCTTTCTTAAAGAAGATGGCTATTGGCTTTTAAGATGGTGTAAGGCTAGTGGCCTCCAGTGGGACAGCTTGTCAGCTTTTCCATGTATCAACCCCAAACTCTAAAGGCTCTAATAAGGCCTGCATCACCCCCCAGAACTCCAAAGGCTCTGACAAGCATTTTCTGTCCCTTGAGCTGGTGAAAGCTAATTAATTCTCCTCATGCAAATCCAGAGAGCAAATTACCCAGTACAGTCTACTCCAAACCTTTGTAAATAGCCCTTTCCTTAAACTTTTCTTCTGCTGCTTTTTTAGGGACACATGTGCAGCATAGGGAAATTCCCAGACTAGGGGTCGAATCAGAGCTGCGGCTGCCAGCCTATGCCACAGCCACAGCAATGCTAAATCCAAGCTGTGTGTGTGACCTACAGCAGCTCACAGCAATGCTGGGTCCTTTAACCCACTGAGTGGAGCCGGGGATCGAACCCACATCCTCATGGATACTAGTGGGGTTCATGTCTGCTGAGCCACAATGGGAACTCCATCCTCTCCATAACTTTGGAGGAGTTACCTGTCTTCAGTGAGATCTTGTTGGTTTACCCCTCCTGGGGACCTAACCCTCACTGTGCCCTTTGCTATGTTGAGAATACCTCTCTGGGGTCCATAAGTTTGTCCAATTTTCTTTGTGTTTTTCTCTTTGTATTTGGCAATTTCTTTACAAAAGTCTTTAAGTCCCATTGTTCTGTGCTTTAGACATCTTTCCTGCACCTAGTACTCAAATGCTGTTGACTATCGCAGAATTCTCTGTTACTTTATTGGTAGCAGAGGAAGTCCCTTGATAGGAAATTCACCTCCATCCGGCTAGCTTAGTTCATTTCGTTTGGTTTTTTTTCCTCTTAATCTCAACTTGTTTCCCCTCTTTGGTTCCCTGGCGAAAAAGTTAGCAAGATGCCAAGTTCAGGCTCCATGAGTGTAGACATTTGCATCCTTTAACTTTCTCTTGACTCTTTGGTTGTGCCTCATGATGCCAGGATTGTTAACGGCCAAGCTTGACCTGCCGCTTAAAGGACAATAAAAACCCCAGGCGGCATCTGTGCAAAGCATTTCTTGCTTCAGTGGATAGATGGCAAAAACATCATCAGAGTGAAAAACAACAGATCACGTGTAAGCAGCGACTTAATCACAGCTTCTTAGAAAATAGCATCACTTGGTTTTGCTTGATGGGCAGATTCTCCTAAAGGCTGCGGTCACCTCATGAGCTGCGGGGTCAGCAGTGGAAAAGGACCCTGGTACATTTACTGCATCGACCTTCATGGTGACCTTTGCTGACCCAAGGGGGCACCATTGTTTTCTTCCTGGGTCGATGCTGAGGCATGGCACACCATGGAGCTACCTTCTGGGAAGGAGAAAAAATAGAGTGAGTCCAGATTATTTTTAGATGACTGAGAGATTCAGGCAGATTTGGGGGGAAGGGAACCTTTCTGCAGAATTAGGATATGCCCTTTTTCCTGAACTCCTTCTGTACCCAACTGCACATGACTGCCTCCAAGCTTCTTAGATTCCTTCACCTTTCTCAGGAATGTTTGGATGGGGGAAGAAAAAAACCTCGCTTTCCTTATGCATAAATAAATTTCTGAGGCATTGGCTTAGCGCCTCCTGAATATTTATTCAACAACATGATTAATCTCAGTGGGTTTCCCATTATACTTATCTTCCTCGCTTATTGTAAACTATAAATTATTAAAAGTAGAGTAGAAGCTCCCTGAATGCACCCCTCACCCTGTTGAGCCAAGTCATGTCGTGTGTTGTGTAGCCCCAGAAAACTTCTGTTCAGAGCAAGGCTCAGAGAGCAGTCTGGAAAGTTTTTATGGAAGGGGACCGTATTAGATATTTTGGGCTTTGTGGTCGTGAGTAGCCTGGTCACAATGACTCAGCTGGACCTTGTGGCACAGAAGGAGGCACAGACAATACGTTGGTGAATGGGTATGGCTGGTCCCAAAGTTATTGTCTAGACACTGAAATTTGAATTTCACCTCATTTTTGCCTGTCATGACTTCATGCTCTTCTGTATTATTTGTTCCCAACATGCAAAAAAAGTAAAAGCAGTGTCAGATGGTAGCCCATGGGAAAAACAGTGGGCTAGATTCGGCATGTTGGCTAGTCTGTGGACCTCTTGTAGGGTAAAAATCTGTTAAGAGCTTGTGGCTTGGTCACTTCTGAGCCATGTCATTGATGGAGTCCCTTAATTCCCTCTTGGCTTCATAGGAAAAAAGAGAGAGGGGGCGAGGGGGAGGGAGAGAGGAGACAGAAAAGGAGAAGAATTTAGGCAAGATCTGATGTGTTTTCATTGAGTTTTCTCGTGAGCTACCTTCATTCACACCATCCACTGAGTGTGCAATTCTCCAGTCTCTTGTTGCCAAGTCATGCCCCCACTCATGTGTCCCAAAGATGTGCTTTTGCTGCAACAGAGTGGGTTGTTACAGAAAGATTAGGTGGGAACCGTCGTTCCCAAGAGGCTTACTGTGGGAACACGGACACCTGCAAGGTGCTCTCTGCAGCTGCTCTGTGTGTAAATAATTTTAGAAAATACTCACAGTAGCTCTAGGTGCTGGGAATTCTGCTTCACCCAGCTCACAGTGGAGGACATGGAAGTGGCAGTAAAGTGTTGCCACTCAGTCCAGTCTGTGCTGAAATCACAGAGTGTTGAAGAGGAGAGAGGCTTGCTTCCTGAAATCATGGCAGGTCCTGGGGAGAGAGAGCTTAGCCCCAAGGGTTTCCTCATGATAGTTTTGCTTTTGCGCAAGAAGGGAAAGAAGGAAGATAACAGAAATATGGTAGATTGACCTCTAATCGAAGGAAAAGACATGGGGGTTGTCCCACCCTTATTTTTACACATGCATCTCAATTGATCACACCATGGCATGGCTCCTGGTGGGCTTAGCCCCTTTGCCGTTTTATGTAAAGACCCACTTGATAGAACCGTCGGCTCTTCTGCAGGAAAACAAGCTTGAGGATGATGCTTAGTCTCAAACAATTTTGCATGGAAGGAAATTTGATGCCCACATCCTGATGTTGGCTCTCGTGGGAGGTATGCCGGCAGCCTTCTGCTCCCCACTTTGCTCCATGGTCCGTTTTATCTGATGATATTCCTTTGCAGGAGGTCCCAGCTCTAGAGGTGTAGCCTCTGTGCAGCTTGAGCCAGTAGACGCAATTTAAACACATGAGCCCCCCAAAGACACACCTTTTACAGGAGTGCACAGACTGGACTGCAAAATGGACTTAAGTTCAAAATAGCCCCCCTCAGAGTTCATCCTCCAAGGAGCTGCGGTTGCCATGGTCATCGGATAGCTGGTCGATTGCCTAGAAGGATGGCAGATAGTACCAGTACTGTCTTTCCTAATAGATGGAGATGAGTCTATTAGATAAATGTCTCTGATCTCCAGTCATGAGGGATAGGAAGAAAAAGAAAGCAGATGCTGTATTTGGATCCCTACCAAGAAGAACACATCCTCCTGGGTCTACATAATTGCCTTTCCACCCCTGGCCCCTGGGCATGGGGCTCCATGAGGCTGAAGACATGGGGGTATAGACAGAGCTGATGGTTGTTTTGATTCTAGGCATAGCCATCTCACCTCACGCCTGGGTCCTGGGCTTCTTACACCTCTCTTCTCTCCTGATGGCTTGTCCACTGAAAACATGATCCATTGATCCCCAGGTAGTTACAAGAATGTGCGTCCTTCTCACTGATCTGGTTACTCAGTCCTAAGGTCCCAGGGTTTAATTTGCATTTGCACATCCTCTCGCACTTGGCAAAGAAACTATCTGCAGGAAGCAAATAACTCCCTGAAGACCATTCTCTCTCCTCAAGAACAGTTTTCACCACCGTGACACCTGTCCTTAGCGGAGCGTTTGTCAGTTCTGCAAACACAGCACTGAGTCCCTTTAACCCATTTTGGGATTTTTG
The DNA here is from genome assembly GCF_016906955.1 of Phacochoerus africanus. NCBI lineage: Eukaryota > Metazoa > Chordata > Mammalia > Artiodactyla > Suidae > Phacochoerus > Phacochoerus africanus. The sequence continues at coordinate 3,489,327 of NC_062560.1, read as the reverse complement.
TCCAGATTGGACTATTTCCCAATGTGTATCTTAAAAACACCATATTTGGGACCCCATCCTGCAGTGCCCCGGGTGTGATCTAACCACAGCACCACGCGTCTATGAACTGGAGTTAACAAACATGTAACTAGCAGTTCGCCCCCCTGCCTTTAAAAAATGAAACACAAGATGTTACATTTTCACAGTAAGCATGCCTCATACCTTGGCTGGTCATTTTAGCTTTCTGGACAATGTAAAACATTGCTCCGAGCAAGCAATCTCCAAAGGGAATGAACATGCATTTTACAGCTGTATGCAAGCTGTAAACAGTTCCATGAAACTGAAAACTGTTGGAAAAATGCATTTTCCGCACAGCCCTAAGAAACTTCCAGCAGCTTGATAACAAGCCATAAAAAAAGAAACCACACCTCATGATGTCTTAACCATCAGTCAGAAAAATAATTTGCCTACATGCTCATCAAGCTCAAAATTTTTCATCTTCCCGATAACACTATCACCAGAGACTCTGCCAGGCATATTTCAGAAATTGGAATATATGTGTTGCGTTATTTCTCTCCTGATCCTTCTCCAAGTTTAAATAGCAGATTTTGCTCCTGCTGTTTTGTTAGCTTGACTCAAATATTTTCATGCATTGCATCCTAATTACAGATCACAGTGGGATTCAATTAGAAGCTGAAAGACATTGCCTGTGCAGAAAATTGCCAAATATTTAAGAATTAACAACTTAACTTCTGAGTGGACATGGGTCAAAAAAGAAAACCTCCTTAGGAAAATGTAAAAAAAATGTTGGGAAAGAGAAATCAAAATGTGTCAGAATCTGTGGCACGCAGAACAGAACATGGAGGGAAAATTCTCTCTTTAAATGTAGGTACAGACCTACAGAGATAGGGACCCTCCAGTTTTCACCTCGCTGGCAAAAAAGTTCAAGGTCCGTGGAATGTTCCCACGTCTTAATGGAAAAGAAGGAGGAACAAATGATAAGATATTAAAGCATGGACATAGAAAACAATCGTTAACCAAAGTCTAAGTTGATTTCTCTTACACACACACACACACACACACACACACACAAACACACACAGAGTGCATTACAGAGTAAAAGGCAGTGCGATTTCAAGGTTGACACGATACTGTTTCCAGTTCCTGGTATTGATACTGTACTATAGTTAAAAGATGTTACCACTGGGGAAGCTGGATAAAGGTACAAGGGACTCCACATCATTTCTAGAGCTTGCCGTCGTGTCGACTCTCTTTCAAGATAAACAAAGCTGAAAGACATGGACTTTTCATGAAATCTGTAGCCTTTGTTCTTAATGGCACCAAACTAAAGGCAGCCCAATGTCTTTGCCGGGGAGAATGGACAACCCAGCTGCAGTATTTTTCACGTGGTAGAAGTCTGTTCATTCGGTAAAATGAAATCGCTGAGAGACACAGCAACATAGATGAATCCCAAAACGTTTTGTTAAGACAACGTCGTGAAAGAGAAAATACTATCTACTGTGTGATTCTGTTCATGGAAATTTCGAGACAAGGCAAAACTAACCCAAGGTCTTAAGTCACAGAGTTTGGGCACTTCTGGGAATGAAGACATTGAATAGAAACTGTTTTTGTTTGGTTGGTTGGTTGTTTTTTGGAGTTGCCACCATGGCTCAGCAGTAACGAATGTGACTAGCATTCACGAGGATGCGGGTTCGATCCCTGGCCTCGGTCAGTGGGTTAAGGATCCGGCATGGCCGTGAGCTGTGGTGTAGCTTGCAGACGATACTTGGATCCTGAGAGGCTGTGGCATGTGTCGGCAGCTACAGCTCCAATTTGCCCCTTAGCCTGGGAACCTCCATACACTGCAGGTGCAGCCTTAGAAAGACCAAAAAAAGGAAAAACTTTTTTGGGGGGGCAGGAGGGAATACTCCTTGGCCTGTGTATTCAAATCTATGATCTTTGCTTATATACATTTATTTCAGTAAAAACAAAAAAAAAATGACACAGTTCTACTTGTAGTCCCAAATGGCAGTAAGTAAATGACTATACAGTTTAGGTCCATAATAAAGGAAACGTCGCCATCCTGTCATAGTTTATCCAGAGCCCTTGAAAACCCAAATAAATAGGACATATGGAATTGTAATCCTTAGTTTAGAGTAACATGTCCAGAGTGTCTGCACTTTCACCCTTGGGGATCGTAGAGGCTTGTCTTAAATCTTTTAGGATCCACATCCTATTTTAAGGACATGCTCTTTGCTATGAGCAATGTCACTTACAGAATTGTTCTGAATTACTGTCTCTTCTTTCCCTAGTCTCTTCACCTGTGCTTTAATTTGGGTCTGAATACATTTAGAGAAGAAACATCCTTTTTAGAGGCACCTATGTTCTTCTGTCCCCTGAAACTCTCGGGATATCTTCCCTTGCACCCGGGTGTGAAAATCAGCAGAGATATAGGCTTTCACCCAGCTCATTTCTTATCCTGCTATATGTTCCCCAACGCCTCTTCAGGGTGAAGCCTGACAGCTTTCCTATTGTCCCATTTCTGGGACATTTTGGTTGAACTCTTAAGGGCTCTTAAGCCCTTCTAGAACCTTCTTTCTGTATTCTGTCTTGGAGAAACAAAGACGGCAATAGTTCAATTTCTCGGTTATTAAATGGTGAGGCCCTGAGATCCAGGGCTTCTGGGTTGCGTGCTATAAGGTCAGCCTGCCAGCTATCCCAAATAATCCGATTTTCCCAGATAACCGATATTTTATTTCTGCGGCTCTCTATACAGACACTTGATCATGAGGGTGTCGAGATTTTTTCTTTAATGTTTCTTTTTCTGGAGCCAGGTCATACCTTGTTGATGGGTTTTATTAAATGTTAAAAATGAGGTGAACCTCCAAAGAATAACACACTGCAGAGGCATCATTCGGTTTCAAGAAAAAGTTAGCATTCCTTTGTATTTGCTAAGTAGACACATCATAGTGGGTATATACATGTGTGTGTGTGTGGGTTGATGATGAGATGATAAGTAGGGAAATAAATAGGTACATATAGATAGGCAGGTAGATAGGTGATACCATCCTATGTGTGGATGATAGTTAATAGATGGATGTAGGTGACAGGTGATAGATGGATGATATCGATGATAATAGGTGACTGATGATTGATGGATGATAAATGATAGATGATTGACAGGTGCTAGATAATAACTATTGTTTGATTGATGATTAATGATAGATGATTGGTGATTGATAGATGACTGATAGATGGATGCTAGATAATAATTATGGATAGATGATAGATGAGTGATAGATGATAAATGACAAATGATTTATGATTGATAGATGGGCATTTGATAGATGGGTGTTTGATAGATAATAGATTGTTGTTAGATGATTGATAGATGATTGATTGATGTACCATGAACATTTGGGGCAGGTGACTCTCTTGTGTGGCTCTGTCCTTCACACTGCCAGGGGTTTCAGCAACCTTGCTGGCCTCTGTCAGCTGGAAACCTATGGATTGGGACCCCACCCCTCAGAAAAATGTCTCCAGTCAATAAGAAATGCCCCCTGGAGAGAGAATCACTCCGAGGTTGGAAACAGAATGTTAATTTATAAACACACACCTGTGCTATATAACACAGACGTCCCCTAACCCAGGTTAAATAAAGAAGACGTCATAGCGTTTCATCCTTAAATACTTGAATAAGGCACCTGCAAACATGAAAGACCATTTCCTGCCTGGCCATAACTTTATTATCATGGCTCATGAAAATAAAACTCCTTTTCTGATATCATAACAATTCTGCTATTTATAGGCAGGTTTCCTCAATGGCCTCCCGTCATGTTTGTTACTTTTCTTGGGGCTGTTGTGTCTGTTGAGGAACCCTTAATTTGGCCCCGTGTCTCACGTTGCCCTTGTGTCTGATTTCACATCCCTTTCGGCAGTCAGATAGGGGCTCTCCTGGGACAACCTGACCGTGCCTGGGATGCGGCTGCTCATATCTCCTGGAGTCAGTAGGTCCAGCTCCATGCCATTTCCTGTTGAGTTTGAGATCAACTCAAGAGTAAACTTGAGTGGAGCCAGACCTACTGGCTCTAGGAGTTATGAGTTGACTGAAGTTAGTCATCCCAGGAAGGAATTCTTGAATAACATTAGGGCTTCAGGTGGCTATATATATAATTTATCTTTTTAGAGCTGCACCTGCATCATATGGTCATTCCCAGGCTATGGATTTCCTGTCCTGGCTCAGCAGAAATGAATCTGACTAGCATCCATGAGGACGCAGGTTGGGTCTCTTGCCTCGCTCAGTGGGTTAAGGATCAGGTGTTGCAATGAGCTGTGGTGAAGTCATAGGCATGGCTTGCATCTGAGGTTGCTGTGGCTGTGGTATAGACCAGCAGCTGCAGCTCTAATTCGACCCCTTGCCTGGAAACCTCCATATGTCAAGGGTGTGGCCCTAAAAAGACAAAAAAAAAAAATTCCGAGGCTAGGGGTCCCATCGGAGCAGCAGCAGCTGCCGACCTATGCCGCAGCAATGCAGGATCTGAGCCACGTCTACGACCTACACCACAGTTCACGGTACCGCTGGACCCTTAACCACTGAGCGAGGCCAGGGATGGAACCCGCATTCTCATGGTTACTAGTTGCATTTGTTACCACTGAGCCACAGGGGGACCTCCGAGGTGGGCTGGCCTTAATATCTCACTTGTTCATGGTGGGTCTCCTGATCCTGGGCTAATAACATGACACCCAGATCTGTCCTCTGCAGAGATACCTGTTTGCTTTTTTGAGATGCAGTCCTCCTCTTACTGATGAGCGCTCAGAGCCCCTCTGGGTCTGTTTCCAACATAACTCTTGGACACTTGCAGCCACACACCCTTCCCCAGGTAGCACGCTTGTGCTCTGTGGGAAGGATGGCATGCCCTGACTTCCAGAGCACACTTACCAGAATGTGCTGCGTGATGCCCTTGTCTGCACGTATGTTCCTGGGCATGTGGATGAAACGACGGAAAAGAATATCCACCACTTAACAGCCACACGAGAATCCCCACAGGCAGCATCCCGCACCTCACAAAGGGATGTTTGGTGCCTTTGAACTAGATACAATTAGCTTCAAATGTCAGCGCGTGGTTTGTGCAGAGCTTTTCTCTCCGGTCCTTTCAACCCTCACAATCATGAAAAGAGCTAGAGTCAAAAATGAGTAACAAGATGAAAAGGCTGAAATAAGGGGGCATGAACCCTCCGCCAGCATCTGACAGGTCTCAGAACCATACCAGGCGATTGTGAGGCTCTGAGAACTGCCTTCCTTCGTGCTAAGAGTTACCTTTCTCTCGAAAGAGACACTTTTAAGGGGTCTTCTGATCCATAATAGACATTTTCCCTTTTTTAAGAGTAAGATCCTCAGGGTTCAGTGTGGCACATTTGCTAGAAGTTCCAAGAGATGGCTGGTGAGGCCATCACCTGTGACGTGTTTCTTCCTATGTTGAATCCGATACTCACAAACATTGCCAAAACGTTATTGACACAGCATTCGGAGCCTGGAAGTGCAAGTGTAATTTGCTAAAGTTTAATTAGCAAAGTGTTTGATGGACACCTCCTCTACTAAGCCAGGCATTCTTTGTCTTATTAGGTATTGCAGGAACGTTTCATGTCAGATGTTTTCATTTTAATACGATTTATTAAAGTAGACTTACAATGCTGTGTTACTTTCAGGTGTACAGCAAAGTAAAGGCATTCTGTATACACATGTATTCATTCCTTTTCAGATGCTTTTCCCTTATAGGTTATTACGCAGTCTCGAGTAGGTTACCTTGTGCTAGACAGTAGGTTCTTGTTACATGTCTATTTTATATATAGTGTTAGATTTTTTTTTTTTTTTTTTGCTTTTTAGGACCATACCGGTGGCATAAGGAGGTTCCCAAGCCAGGCGTCGAATTGGAGCTACAGCTGCCAGCCTACACCACAGCCACAGCAGCGCAGGATCCGAGCCTCATCTGTGACTGACACCCCAGCTCCCAGCAACGCCAGATCCTTAAGCCACTGAGTAAGGCCAGGGATCCAACAGGCCACCTCGTGGTTCCTAGTCTGATTCGTTTCTGCTGTACCACAATGGGAACTTCAGATTTTTGAAGGCATTAAATACTTTGTTTTTATTGGAAGTGGTTTTACCTTGATTTATATATGTATTTTTTAGCACTGAACCGATAAACAAAGGGGCAAAAGGGAAATCTTACTGTTACACGTTGGGGCCAAATGTGACATTTCGTCTTAAACAGCATTGCTTTATGTCATAGCATGTGTTTCTGTTTTTTTCGTCTTGACTATCAAGCCTCCTACCCACTCACAGTATGTCTGTCATCATGATCAGTCCTTTATTCATTTACCACAAAGCTAATCTGAACATGTACCTTGAGCCACGACGTGTCTTAGCATGGAGGAGTCCAACAGGGAGAAATCTTGAGGTCTAGATTTTTTTTTAAAGAAAACATAGAAGAGCTGTTACAACACACCTGTCAAACATGATAGGACATGTCCCAAACGTGGTGGAGGAGACAGGAATTGGTTCTGGAGGTGTCAGCCAAAGCTCTGGTGTGTATCAGTTCCTTATTGCTGCTGTAACAAAGGACCACAAATGTAGCACTTTGGAAAAAGCAGGAGTGCAACCCTGGAGATAAATATGTGATGTCCTTCTCAACTGGGCCACAGCAAGGTGTAGACAGGGCTGTGTTTCTTCTGCTTTGAGTACACATCATTTCTCGCCTTTTCCAGCATGTACCGACCACCCCATTCCTCAGCTGATGGCCACTCCCTCTCTTTTCAGGCAATTACTGGTCATCCGTGGGACTCTGCTGCCTCCAGCTTCCACTCTTCAGACCCTTTATCTACCACCCTTCTCCACCTTTAAAGACTTTTATGGTGACAAGCAGCCCAGGCAGATAATCCAGGGTTATTTCCCAGTTTCTAAATTCCTCCACACCCTTAATTCCACCTAGAACCTTGATTCTTTGAGGATGTACTCTAAACCCATGGGTGGGTTCTGGAAATTAGGGCGTACACATCACTAGTGGGGGATGGAACTCTTGCTATTCTGTTTATGGAATTTAGAAGCTTGAGATCCTTGAATAAAAGGTGACTCATTCATCATGCTGTCAGCACATGCTTCTGTATATTGAGTATGTAACTGTTGGAAATATGGGCCACGCACCACCACAGTGGATGAATAGTTTAAGCCTCTGTTTTACTCTAATGCATTAAAGTATAATCATGTTCTTTAAAGATGCACCATGTATTTGTGGATAGATTCGTTTCTTTTCAGTTTCTAAACATTTAGATCAATGTGATGCTCAAATTGGTTCTTTTTAAATTAATTTTTTATTGTTATTTCCCCAATACAATTTTTTTTTGTCTTTTTGCCATTTCTTGTGCGGCTCCCGCGGCATATGGAGGTTCCCAGGCTAGGGGTTGAATCGGAGCTGAGCTGCCAGCCTACGCCAGAGCCACAGCAACGCGGGATCCGAGCCGCGTCTGCTACCCACACCACAGCTTACGGCAACACTGGATCCTTAACCCACTGAGCAAGGGCAGGGATTGAACCCGCAACCTCATGGTTCCTAGTCGGATTCGTTAACCACTGCGCCACAACGGGAACTCCCCCAATACAATTTTTTTCTACTGTACAGTATGGTGACCCAGGTATATATATATTCTTTTTTCTCCCATGACCATGCTCCATCATCGATTTGTTTTTTAAAAGACATTTGAATTCAAATATGTGCATAGAAAAAATTCTAGAAAGATACACAAATGACTTAATGTCAGTTCCTTGTTCAGGGATATATTCAAAGATTATTTGGATATATATATAGTCTTTTTAAGGCCACACCTGTGGCATATGCAAGTTCCCAGGCTACGGGTTGAATCAGAGCTGTAGCCGCTGGCCTGCGTTGCAGCCACGGAAACACCAGATCCAAGCTGTGTCTGCAACCTACACCACAGCTCTCAGCAATGCTGGATCCTTAACCCACTGAGCAAGGCTAGGGATCGAACCGGTGTCCTCATGGATGCTGTGCTGGGTTCTTTACCTGCTGAGCTGCAACAGGATCTCCTCCCATTCTGTTTATAGTTGGCAGTGTCGAGCTGGGGGATGACGTTTCACACCATGGGCTGCAAAGCATTTCAGGGGTGATAGGCAGGCTTTTGGATGAAGAGATTTAGCGATGAGAGTGTTGAGAAGCCCACTGCCCTTCCACACATCGAGCTCAGAGGCCGATTTTATGTTTGGGGTACTGGTCTTTGAAGAAAGTATACCCCTGTTTTAAAAGGATAGAAGAAGGGCGTTCCCATTGTGGCTTAGCATGTTACAAACCCCGCTAGTATCCATGAGGATGGGGGTTTGATCCCTGGCCTCGCTCAGTGGGTTAAGGATCTGGAGTTGCCGTGAGCTGTGGAGTAGCTCACAAATGGGGCTCAGATCCCGAGTGGCTGTGGCTGTGGCATAGGCCTGCAGCGGCAGCTCCAATTTCATCTATATGCTGCAGGTGTGGCCTTAAAAAAAAAAAAAAAAAAAAGAGAATAAAAACGGGATGGAAGAAAAGGGATGGAAGATGTTTATTTTTTATGTCTATAATTTAAAAGTATTTTTAAATGAATTTTCTAAGCATTTAAAAAATGTAATACCATTTTTGAACATTACTTTCCATTTAGAGTTTAAAAAATATTGTCTGTATTCCATGCGTTGTACATCCTTGAGCCTGTCTTAAGCCACCTCCCCTCCCCTGCTCCTATGGTACCCCTCACCCCCCATCCCCACTAATTACTGGTTTGTTCTATGACTCTGCTTCTTATTTGTTATATTCATGAGTTTCTTGTATTTTTATATTCCACATATAAGTGATCTCATACAGCCTTTGTTTTTCTCTGATGTAGGTCTTGATGGAAGAGTATATAAGCCAAATATTTGATCTTTTTTTGGTGGTGGTTGTTTTGGTCTTTTGGCATGTGTACGCTGAGGTCTGTGGAATAATTGGCCAATGGGGACCTGCTGTCTAGCAGAGATCTCTGCCTGGTATTCCGTGATCATCTACGTGGGAAAAGAATCGGAGAGAGAATGGTGTGTGTACAAGTACGACTGGGTCGAGAAACCATCACAGTCTTGTAGGTTGACTATACTTGACTGAAACTTTAAAAAAAAAAAAAAGGAAGGAAGGAAGATGATTTTAAAGGGGGCAGAAAGCTGGTAAGTCCAGTGACTGTGGTTGACTTGCTGGCCTTATTAGCCTCAAACCCGGGGTGGGCACGTTAGAAGGAAAAGCACCTGCCTCAGGCTGCAGATGATGCTCAGGATCCCGGTGATGCGTGTCTCCATGGCGACGGGTACCAGAGCTACTTGGGAGGCAGTCTGGACCCCAGGAAGCGGTTGGGGAAGGGAAGGGGGTGTGTCTTGTCAGAATTCGGTGGAGAGAGAGAACCTGCAGAAAGAAGGGATTGTTGTCCTCGGATGTGAACAGCTCAAAAGCAGAGTTATGTGCCATCTGTACCACGGTGGGAAATGCTTGTTGGTTTTTTTCCTTTCCCTCTTAGGCTGCTGGTGGAATCAGCAACCCCGAGTCCCTGGACCTTTCCATAAGTCTGAGGGGCTGTGGTTCCATGTACCACCCCATGAATGAATCAGGCAGAACAATGTGTGCTAAGGTTTGGCTTCTGCCCTCCAACAGTTCGAATTCAGGGTACCAAAAAATCTGGATGAATAGGCATTCACTAGATAGGGATTTAGCTCTCATCTTGGGGTGCTCAAAGGAATTTCACTGGGGAGCACTTGGATCTGGGAGACGGACCCTCTGATGTTGTCAAATAATAGACATTTGAGAAAAGAAGAAAAGCTTTGATCGCCGGGGGGCATCGGCCATGGTCCTTCGGGGTGAGGGTTTCCTGAAAAATTGGATTAGTTGCTTTTTCTCTTCATCTGCATTCTTTCTTCTCTGGAATATCCCACTCTATCATGGCTCCAGATGAAAAGTTTGGCTTTCTTTGAAAAAGAAAGAGGTTCTGGTTTTGTCACGAAATGCTCATTCAGCTGCTAACAGCTCTGGGTAAAATTGCTTAATTGTTTTTATATT